>NC_090871.1:934434-946934 GCF_036669935.1 Montipora foliosa
TTCTTTAAACGTCACCTCACAAATCTTCGTTTCGATGGATGAAACTTGGCTCAATTGGACCAAATTATTCGTGTTTCACTCCTCACAGACAGAACACCATTGAAACTAACCGCCACAATTTCTTATAGGTCCGACAAAGTATTTTAACATAGGTCTCAAATAGGGTGTTGGCAAACGACGTCATTTAGAAAATAGTAATAAAGGTGGTCTTATTCTTGTTTTTTTTTTTTTTTTTTGCTTGTATTAATTAATTAGGACAATCGTTATAAATTAAGGGTATTGTTTAACTGTTCTCGCTTTAAATTTGTAATAGCCTCTAAACATTCCTTTAATGGCAGTTCCTTAAAGTTTTCAAGAGGTACCTCTTACTAACCGAGTTGCATTGGAGACCCGTTCTTAAGTTACGGACCGAGTTTTTTTTTTCCCGTTGATTTATGGCCCAAGCGCGCCTGGACGCGAAAAAGCTTAAGTTAAAAAAAGGTTTGAATGGACACAAAGCTCGAAGAAACATATGCAAGTGTATTACGCTGGCTTGGTGTTACATGAAACGAGAGCGACACAAGCTTGACAAGTCGTGATCAGCTACATTAAGTACATATAATTGCCGTAATACTACGGGGAATATAGTTGCTTTGATTCCTGTGTCAGAATAGTTTATCAGTTGATGCTAGTGTTGTACACAGTTGAGGAGGCCAGAATATAAAATAAGGTGAACCAACTGCAACGCTTCGCTCGATATAATATCCCAACAAACGTTTGATACAAATAATAACTTCAGTGCTGGTGATCACAGGCTGGTTTCAGATTGGATTTGAGTCAATGCCGCATTTTAAATTGAAAAAGGCCAGGAAACATTTTCTACGTTTTTTCCTTTGGTTTTCAAAATATTCAAGGAAAGATCGGGGATTTACCGTTTTGCAGTTGATTTAGCACAAAAACGAAGCAAAGATGAATAACGTGTGTTTTTTTTTTAACATCGTTCTTTCTACATCACTGAATTTTTTCTTAGTTTAAATTGATTCTCGTACTTCGCAGACAAAGAGAACACTATAAAAGTTAACAAATAGGCCAGTCTAGATGTTTACCTGTTGTAGTAGAGGTATGGTCCATACACCACAGCACCTGTTCCGTCCCAGTCATAAGGCAGTGTGTACTTCTTACGCGCCAGTCCTGCTTTTAACATGTTCATGTTTTCGTATTCTTCAAGCTCCCTTCTGTCATGGTAACCGTCCATCACAAAGATAGTCTCAGTTCCCATGATTCCTAGCGGGTCTTTCATCCAGGCTCCTACCCAGTCCCTTGCGTTGTGGGTCACTGGTTTACCAATCGACTTGATGTTGGTGCAACTGTCTGCCGCAGGAAAGCAAAAGAAGAAAAAAAAAGGTTAAACTGAATAATGAATCCACAATAAAGTCAATGGAACTTGAAAAATTCAATGTTATCATGTAAACGTGAACGCATCCTGTCCTACAAAAACCGACTGCACATGTGCAGGGATACCTCCAATTGCCTTCATAACAAGCCCGACTAAAAAGTGGGCAGTTTTTAATAGACTTTGGCGTATTGGTCAATCTATAAAGGCAACATAATTATTTCTGAAAGAAAATGCATGCCGATCACATCTTCACAGCACGTTCTATTTCAGGGCTAAGAAATTTCTATGTATATAAATCGAGTTGTAAAAAATTCACAAGAAAAGCTAACGAAGCTTCTATTTTCAATTTGATGTGTTGTCCTTTCCGATTTTCTTTATGCAGTTAGAAGAGATTTTGTGAAAGAAGCAACAGAGAGTTTAAGAGATCTCAAAGTCCATTTTCTATGCATTTCTGGATTAATAATAAAAATTACACTAGCTTTCCTCGATTGTGATTCCTTTAAAAAACTCCTATTTTCCACTAATTCACTTGCTAAGTTTTTATCGCACAGCTTGTTATCGGACAGTTCAATAAAAATGTTTGGGTTAAATCAACCAATCACAACCTTAGCTTAAATCATCGAACATTTAGGCTTTCTTTCTTTATTTCTTTCTTTCTTTCTTTCAGAGCAAACAATAAACAAATTAAGCTTCTTTTGTCAGTCTTTTAATGCAAATCTTCCCTTTCTTTCATAACTTGGCTCTTCTTCTTTTCTCGGAAATTGTAATTTTTATGATTAATTTGTAAGAGGACTTTGTGTCGTCCAATTCGGTCTGTAATAATACTCGTGATAAAGAAATCGGACTCCCGACTGCGCGGTCGTCCGATTTTATTAATCATTCGTATGATTACAGACCAAATTGGACTCCACTGAGTCCTATTACCATTACTAACTTTTGAAATTGACCAATCGTAATCGTAGATTTCATTCACGTTAATAACAAACATCTGTCATCTTTTGAGGAAACTTTTCCTTCTGTCCACTTATTACGCTTACCATTACATTTGTAATTAACTTGTATTATTCACTGATATAAAAAAATACTTGATCAAGCGGATCTAGCATGAGACCCCATCGTAAGAGTTCAAAGAGAGAGGAAAGAAATCATTGTCGCCGCAACGTTTGTAAGCTTTGCAATTTTTCCGCATGACTTCCGGTTTTCTTTACATCCAAAACGCCAGCTTTAGTATAAATTTAGCGCAAAGTGACCCCAGCATGATGGCAGCTTGCGCTTCATTTTCCGCGCAGTCAAAACAATATGTTGCTCGATCCAGTCTTGAATTAAGATCATTTGTATCATTCAAGTTTGCTTTTCCAAAAAAAGGACAAGAATCCATATTTACAACTCCATTTGATCTTCTGAATAAATCTAAAGCAGGGCAATCATGAAAAACGGACAAATAACTTATTTACTTTCAGAACAGTAAAAAGTGACTAAAACTGAAAGGAAGTAGTTTCTTGGACTGAATGAAGCACATGCCATGTCGAATTCACCCAAAAGCTTGACGGAACGAGAAAAGTCTCACAAGTGCCTGTAGAAATCAAAACAAACCTCTCTGGAGAATGCTAACACTGTTGTCTGCTTTGGCGGCCAAGTCACGCTTCTCTTCAATAATCATCCTATGCATCTAACAAAGAAAAGAACGGGAAAGAGTAATCACCAAAAAAATCACGCTCTCCTCAGTACTTATTCCTTCCTCTAAAATGTTAAAAGCAAAAAAGCCGCAGCACTCTGAAACTATGACTTAAAAATATTTTCGTCCGATCATAGACGTGTTGCGTTGATTGGTTCATCACAGCCACTTATCCTAGAAAATACCGTAAGATACACGTCCTCTCTTCCCCGATTTCTTTCTGATAACATCGTCTGATAAGACTTCATTTCATTTTTCCGATAACAATTATAATAAAACCACTGAGCTAAAAGCCATTCTGTCGGCATCGAAGCTACTTCAAATCACGTGTTAAATCAAAGGGTAGAAGGTGGTGGGATAATGAGGATAAAATGCATAATATATTATACCGCCTATGCGATCTGGCCACGCACTTCATTTACAAAGTATTGCAATTTTTCCTTTATTGCTAGTCATTCAGTAACATGTGAACTTCATTCTTGTCTTTGTATGATACTGAATTTAGCATTGACGTCGTTTAAAAGTTGTGCTTAATATTCGCCAAGGTAAGTATTAACTAACGCAGAGCTCATGACCTTGAAGCATTTACACATTTTTTTATGCCCAGATATGCAAGTGGACAAAAATAAGATCGAAGATGCTTGCGCCGGAAAATGTACGAGCAGCGTTACGTCCAAATAAGGAACTTTTTAAACTCAATAAACCCCAGCTCTATCTGAGCCAGATTTAAACGCCTCAAAGTCGTGTGCTTATGCTAACGCCTTCTTAAGCGTCAAAACGGGCTCGTGGACCACTCTTTTCATCACCGTTTCTTTCATATTTTATAGACGGAGAAAACCAACATACAAAGATTCAAAAGTTCATATAGTTGCATTGTCTCCACGAATTATTGCACTTCCATGCCGTTTTGCCTCGCAAAGTTAGCTTTACTGTGACGTTCGGTTTCGAGAAAATGATTCGTGCGCATTGAGAGCGATGTCTTCTCGTCCCCAGAGTCCGCTTTTCTTTTGGTCAACACCAAGAATACGGACTCTAGCCACCGCCAAAAATACGGGAAGTCGTGGTAATGGTATTATAATGTTGTAACCGTTGACAACCGTTACTGTTTCAAATTTCTGAGAATGCGCAGAAGAGCAAAGAGTCCGTGATTTGCGGACTTCCTGCTTTAGCTGTGGAATCAGTTAGTGTTATTTGGCCGCTGACCAAAAGAACAGCCGACTCCTGGAACGAGAATGAAAGCGATGCTTCAATGCATGTATCCTGCATGAATACGACCAATAGCGTGAAAAAGCCATCGTTTATTGGATTTTTTTGGTGTCTCCATGCTACTGAAACATTGAGCGTGATATATCTAATTTTCTAAGCAAGAATTGATCATCACAGTTGAGAGGAAATTTTACAGCCGTGTTCAATAGTTTCCCTTTGAATGAAAGAGACGCTAGAGTTGACGTTGTCGTCAAAATGCAAACCTCACTGCTTTTCAATTGAATAAAACTGACTAGTTATCCCAACAACAACTTGATTTACGATTTGAAAAAAGGAAAGCGGCTGAATTTTTCAGGTTTCTTTTAAAATGGCTTAAAGTGTCTAGGTAAGTCCGAGTGTTCACCCACCCGACTTCACGTTATGTTGGTACAACTTTCCTCGATTAGCCTTTGCTAAATGCTAGTTGTGTACTTACTGTGAGCTAATTTTGTAATTAGGGGTGTTCAAATTTAATGAACTTGTTAATAACCTTGTGTGACACAATCTCTCCTTCAAGCTCTGGTTTCGCTAGCGCTTTCTCACGTGACTCCTACATTCCTGACCAATGACTCATAGAATTGCAATCAAACTTCACCTTACTAGTAAGCATCGTTTAATTTTCTGATTTTCTTTTTTTTTTTTTTTCAATAACCATGTGAGCGTTAGCCCTACCAATGAAAATGGGCCCGTACAACTGCAAAGACATTGCAATAAATCTGAATTTAAAAAAAAAACATTTAAAAAATGGAAATGAAAGCCGGCAGTTATTTCAACATTGAGAAGCTTATCGCCGGCCCATACAATGAGGTCGCCATATTTTGGGAAAAGAACAACTTTGCAAGTTGCAGTTATTGTACTGAAGATGGGATTTCATGAAAGATTTAAATTCCCCGTAGCAATCATCAAGCACCCATGATCGCTTTTCTGCTCTCCTTTTTTAGAAATTCAACGAATAAGAGGTATGAATCCCCTTTCAAGACTAAAAATTTCAGGCTTTCCTTCTGGCGTTACTGCCAAAGCAGAGGGGGGGGGGGGGGGGGGGGGGGGGTTAAAGGAAATGATATCTTTTGACTGTTGACACGGGCAAAATCTGATGTCTCGTTTGCTGGAGTCGAACTAAAAACCTCCCTTTTTGCTAGCTCCGTTGTTCTACCACTGAGCTATACTGGGAGGCCTGTCCCGCTATACTGCTACAATCTTCGACAAATTAAATAGAACATTGAGACCACCCCTCCCCCCAAAATTAGTGATGGGAAAATGGCGCGTTTTGGCCTTCACGCACCTTCATCCTTGACTTGGGGGAGAGGGGGCATTTCTGTTCCATTTTATTTTGTCCAAGATTGTCTATGAGCCCCTGCTTGGCGTTACCAGTAGTATATGGGGTAATCACGACACGAAATCTGCTCTCGTTCGCTCAAAAGTTACATCATCCGAGAGCACATCTCCCATTCAAAAAATAAACTGAGCAAGGCGACACTGAAAAAAAACTAAATGCAAGTGGCATTTCACGTTAACATAAATTGCAAACAAAAAAGGGAATAAAACTATTGGAAAAAAAAAAAAAAAAGAAAGAAATCGCATGTAAGAAGGATTCGAACCATCTACCACAGATTATCTACCCCATCCAACTATCCAACCTACCCACATCTACGCTTTAGATTTTGCATCCGTGCGCTAACCATACCGAATACGCAAATTTGTTGAATTTTAAGAACTACATTTGCACTCCCTTAAATTTGTTGGCGATATTTACCTGATCTATCTTCTGATTTTTCCACGCTGAAAAATAGAGCATGATTTACGTTCACAAAAGTGTTGATGGGCACGATTTGCAGGCTATCAGCAACGAAGTTTGTCGATTTTTCACGATTTTGTCGTCTGGCCAGAAAGGTGACAGAACAGATTGACTCTTTTTTCCATTGCTTGTTAACCGTGCTTAACCGTTGAAAAGCGTCTCAAAAGAGACGTTAATCGTATAAAAAGTCTCGTGAATCGTGCCTTAAACGTTTTAATGTCATGTAAAACCATTCAAGTGCTCTACAAAGCTTTAAAAGCGCTACTTTAATGCTTGAGTCTTTTGCCATTGCTTCGTTTAATCTCAGCGATGCGACCCTACATAGACCCTATAGTTTTATCGATTAACTCCCCAGAAATGCTTCCAGAGTAAGATCAGTAGTGGGCTTGAGAACTCTAACTCTTACTTTTGTTTCCTCGGGTACTCTTTTTCTCGGTGGCAATTTTTTCGTCAATTCTACGTAGAGTTATACCCTTATTCTTGATCGTACTGGCAATTTTCATTTTAGGTTTGGCTTTTTTATACGCTCCGCTTCTCTTAAAATATCTTCCATGTAGTATCTCAACATAGCAACACTAGCGACGAGCGTGACTGCGTCAAAGGCCAGTGGTTTCGGATGATTAATGTGTTGACAGATGACCTCTTAATTGACCAAATCTTGAATTTGTGAGGTCATAGCCTGTACAGACAAACTTGGACAAATTAAATGGAACATTGAGACCACCCCTCCCCCCAAAATTAGTGATGGGAAAATGGCGCGTTTTGGCCTTCACGCACCTTCATCCTTGATTTGGGGGAGAGGGGGCATTTCTGTTTCATTTAATTTTGTCCAAGATTGTAGTCTACGATGGCTAAGATTGCCGAAACGGTGTATTCTCGCAATATTGTCAGGATGTAAAGGTCAAACGTCAACCCCGGTAAATGAAATCAAGAGCAAGATGATGATTTTTCGATTTTTTAATTAACTCAGAGCTTTCAAAAGTTTGTTAACTGATTAATTTCTTTGAGGAAGTCAGCTCAATAAGGAATAATCTCCCTGAAAGGACTCCAAGGAGACAAAAATAGAAACTGACGCAGAGGAGGTAAAACCGCAAAACATCTCGTTACACTGATGGATGACTAACGCCAATCAGTTAACTGATGCGCTCCTGAGCCAAGCAGTACGTGTCACAATTTGAACTGAAGCCAAGATCAACCTTCCAGTTTTTAAAAGAGAGAAAAATCACAATCATGATTTTAGTTGGTGACCTTACTGATAAGTTACCTATGGAACTTTAAAGTCATTTTGCGACAAGAGTTTCAGTAAACGGAAAGAAATTCTTTAAAGTTTAAAACGCATAGTACAAACAAGAATGGGCGGAGAAAATGGTAAATGACATAAACCTGGAAATGTAAGATAGGTCTGCCATTTTTTCGTGTACCGCTCAATATACGGCCCTGCTCACGCTAATGACGTACTGCCCTCATACGGGCATTTTCCCAAACGTTTTAAAATGAAAGCGAGCAGGGGGCCGTACGGGCCATGTGATAAATACGATATACCAAAGAGTTGTAGACATGTTATTTCATTGATAATTCCAATTTCTTCTATTCCTTGCGTGCGCTTGAAAGTTGATTGTGGTTCCCCTGTGGTTGCGATAGTCCAATAAAAAGGTTCCTTCTGCAGGTACCGGAGCAGGGATTGCGTAAAGCGAAAGACAGAAAACAAAACAACTCCAAATAATGAGTAATCCCAAGTGACCAAAAATACAATGCTTTCCGGTACTTGCAGAAAGACCTGATAAAAAGCAGCCGAACAATTTTTCAGCAGTTTTGGATTTACTCCAAAAAACAACAACAACAACAAAAAGAAGGAAAACTACAAAAAAATATACTAATATTTTAATTAAGGCAGTTAGAAGTTTCTCCTTTTAAATTTTGTTTTCAAGCCTGAAATAACCACCACACCTTTTGAAATTTTTGCACAAAAAGTATGATATAAAGACCTCCCACATGCTACACAGAAAATAATAATACTACCTAGAATAGTCTTTTTGTTAAAGCAAACCTTGGAATATGTCCGCAAAGAAATTTGTACAGTGGGGGAGCTGTATAGTGTTAACTATTACGTAAGTGAAAATTCATCACAGATTTATGATCGTGCGGCCTACAAAATTTCTAAAGGGCAATTTTAAAGCTATTTTAATATATATAAGATATGCGATGTTTACAATCTTTCATTTGTTATGAAACCAAGAAAAGATCTAGAGTCTCTAGTTTTAGCAGCACACATTTTTCCCATCACCAACAGATCGACTCAGTTGATTACGGCTTTAATGTTCCCCAAAAGTAATGGGATAAGTGACTTGATACCTGCCATCCCAAGCGTATAGCACTTTTTCCCTTGGATTGTAATCCACCATGAAGTTGTAGCCATACTGGTTGGTGAACTTTATGTTGGGGTTCCACTGTCTTCCCGTCTTCGTGTCGTAAGCAAAGTTGATTGTGGTGAATCGGCTGGTGTAGCTGTGAATGGTGTAGATCACTCCACAAGCAACAAAAGCATTCCCTATCAAAGTGATAGGTTCTAAAATATACAAGACAAAACAGTGTCACCAACTCACGACAGTACACTGTAAAACCTCGTTGTATCGTGTTAGGACCATCGGGAGATACAACAATACTCACTCGCTTGTTAAATACAACTCTGCTGATGTCATTGATCAAGATAAAAATTGCCGAAAAAAAAACCCAGCTTAATTAAAGGAGGCTAAAATTTGCAGTTACTCGGTTGCGAAAAGTCGCGCAAATATACTATCTGAAATAGCTGATTCTTGACACGTGTGCTTTAAAGTAATTCCCTACTAGCAGAAGTCTCTTTTCTTTTTGTGTTCGCTCGGCTGACGACTGCGGGAAAAGCGACCTCTGCCATGGGTCGAAACTCACTGTGTTGAGCATGCTCGGCGGTTTCTTACCGACCGAATCCTCACGCGATATTCATGTTGTGTGGGCTCACTTAACAATGGTGGAATTACTGTAAATGAAACACGGGCACGGGACACAGCGGGCTTAATCAAAGCCAGCAAACATATCATGGGCCATGCGGTTTGAAGAGTGCCGTCCAAGGTAGTGGACGGCGGTTGGATCACAAAGAGTTTCGACCAATGGCAGAGGTCTCTTTTCCCGGACTTGTCAGCCCACCCTTCGAGCAGAGCTTCTCTAAAACTCAACAGAGGGCGAGCAAGAGAGGCTCTGCAGAAATCGTGTCAAGTCTTTTAAGTCGCCGCAGCCCAAGTTTCTGGGCTAATCATTCCGGTCACTGACCGGTTTAGGCAGCGCGCGCATCACATTTTTGACAAGCCGAAGGTCACAATCGAGCCTTCATGCACTACGAATATCAATATGGCATCTAGAAGTGCGATCGAGACTTGGCCTGGGTTTAAAACTGTCTCCAAGCAACGGTTTGCTCATACTGAACAAAGACACAAAATGATTTCTGCAGAGTCCTTTCTTTCTCGTCGAGTTAAGATATTAAAGGCTCTGTTGGCGGGGTGTCGTCAGCCAAGCGAACACACAAAGAATACCTCTGCTACCAGAGAATTTAAGTAAGTGCTTTATTAACCCACGTTCTTCATCGGATCCAGAAAGCGACTTGTGGACACGTAAAGAAAATATCAAAAAGCATGATGTTATATGTTAAATCCGCAGCTTTTAACGCATTCTCACAACATTGGTTTCATAAAGAGGGAGTGTATACCTGTATTAGGGTAAAAAGAGTGGGTAATGGTGTTTTTCACGATATTGATTTTACCGGCCATCAATGTTTTAGCGCTGTTGCCGGTATATGCACATAACACCCACAATCCCTGCTCATCCACTGCCAGGTCCATTCCATTATATCCACCCGACCGGTACTGGTTACTTCTCGGTGCGCAATTGCTCACGCTTATTTGAGCCTCTAGTCTCTCTGATCGCAGATTGTACTTCACAATTAGGTTAGAATCTTCTCTGGAATATTAAAGGAAAGTATAAGGCGGAGTATGCCAGTAAAGAAAACACCATTGTTTGAATGGAGACAAGAGTTAAAACATTGACAAATTGTTAAAATCGGCAAAATAGGTTCTTTCTCTAGTTAGTCTGTTTCCTGTAACGGAACTGTTTGTACTATAGCTTTAACAGCTATGATCAATGAACATTTTCTACTATCATGAATTAACTGTAAAAGAGGTGTTCATGTATCACGGAAACACGTCTTTTCAAGAAAAACGTTTAAATTCATTTCTCTAAAGAACAATAACTGAAATAAAATTCTTATATCGTGAGCGTTTTTGTTATATCTTCAACTGTTTTGAGCACGATTCGTGCGAGTTGAATCGTCTTTATGTTCCGACAACGAAGGTCTAATTCTTTAGACGTCACCTCACAAATCTTCGTTTCGATGGTTGAAACTTGGTTCAATTGGACCAACTTATTCGTGTTTCACTCCTCACAGACACAGCACCATTGAAACTAACCGCCATAATTTCTTATAGGCCCGACAAAGTATTTTAACATAGGTTTCAAATACGGTATTGGCAAACGACGTCATTTAGAAAATAGTAATTAAGGTGGTCTTATTCTTCGTTTTTTTTGTTTTTTTGTTTTTTGATTCTGTTAATTAATTAGGACAATTGTTCGTTAGACATACTTAATATAAATTAAGGGTATTGTTTAACTGTTCTCGCTTTAAATTTGTAATAGCCTCTAAACATTCCTTTTATGGCAGTTCCTTAAAGTTTGCAAGAGGTACCTCTTATACTAACCGAGTTGGAGACCCGTACTGTAAGTTACGGACCGAGTTTTCCCCCGTTGTTTTATGGCCCAAGCGCGCCTGGACGCGAAAAAGCGTAAGTGAAAAAAATGTTTCAGAATGGACACAAAGTTCGAAGAAACAAATGCAAGTGTATTTCGCTGGCTTGGTGTTACATGAAACGAGAGCGACACAAGCTTGTATTTCGCTGGCTTGGTGTTACATGAAACGAGAGCGACACAAGCTTGACAAGTCGTGATCACCTGCATTAAGTACATATAATTGCCGTAATACTACGGGGAAAATAATTGCTTTGATTCCGGTGTCAGAATAGTTTATCAGTTGATGCTAGTGTTGTACACAGTTGAGGAGGCCTTAATATAAAAATAAAGTGAACCAATTGCAACGCTTCGCTCGACATAATATCCCAACAAACGTTTGATATAAATAATAACTTCAGTGCTGGTGATCACAGGCTGGTTTCAGATTGGATTTGACTAAATGCCGCATTTTAAATTGAAAAAGGCCAGAGAACGTTTTCTACGTTTTTTCCTTTGGTTTTCAAAATTTTCAAGGAAAGATCGGGGATTTACCATTTTGCAGTTGATTTAGCACAAAAACGAAGCAAAGATGAATAACGTGTGTTTTTTTTTTTAACATCGTTCTTTCTACATCACTGAATTTTTTCTTAGTTTAAATTGATTCTCGTACTTCGCAGACAAAGAGAACACTATAAAAGTTAACAAATAGGCCAGTCTAGATATTTACCTGTTGTAGTAGAGGTATGGTCCATACACCACAGCACCTGTTCCGTCCCAGTCATAAGGCAGTATGTACTTCTTACGCGCCAGTCCTGCTTTTAACATGTTCATGTTTTCGTATTCTTCAAGCTCCCTTCTGTCATGGTAACCGTCCATCACAAAGATAGCCTCAGTTCCCATGATTCCTAGCGGGTCTTTCATCCAGGCTCCTCTCCAGTCCCTTGCGTTGTGGGTCACTGGTTTACCAATCGACTCGATCTTGGTGCAACTGTCTGCCGCAGGAAAGCAAAAGAAATGTTCAATGTTATCATGTAAACTTGAAGGCATCGTGCCCTACAAAAACCGACTGCGCATATGCAGGGATACCTCCAATTGCCTTCACAACAAGTCCGACTAAAAAGTGGGAAGTTTTCAATAGACTTTGGCGTATTGGTCAATCTATAAAGGCAACATAATTATTTCTGAAATAAAATGCATGCCGATCACATCTTCACAGCATGTTCTATTTCAGAGCTAAGAAATTTCTATGAATGTAAATCGAGTTGTAAAAAATTCACAAGAAAAGCTAACAAAGCTTCTATTTTCAATTTGATGTGGTGTCCTTTCCGATTTTCTTTATGCAGTTAGAAGAGATTTTGTCAAAAGAAGCCAACAGAGAGTTTAAGAGATCTCAAAGTCCATTTTCCATGCATTTCTTGATTAATCATAAAAATTACACTTTCCTCGATTGTGATTCGTTTAAAAAACTCCTATTTTCCACTAATTCACTTGCCAATTTTTTATCGCACAGCTTGCTATCGGACAGTTCAATAAAAATTTTTGGTTTAAATCAACCAATCACAACCTTGGTTTCAATCACCATAGAAACAGTGTACAGATTC
>NC_090871.1:951934-956934 GCF_036669935.1 Montipora foliosa
ACATCAAAAGTCTCTGTATTGTTAATGTGTGATTTTCATACCTTCTGGACATTTTTTTGTCTTTTCTCCTCTTGAAATGTGAACTACAACCGTGTATATTTGACGCGCAACTGAAATTTTCTTACCCCAAATCAGACAATAGCGTCAGTGTTCACGTTACTTTCGGTCAAATCTCAGCAAATATGTCTTCGTCCAGCGATCGCCATTAGTATGGAAAGCACATATTTGTGAAGAATCGAACTGCTTTGAAAGTTTTCCTTCAAAAGTGGCAGGGCGCACGAAAATGCTCTGTGAAAGTAAACCTAATTTCCATCGAAACTTGGCACTTTGTGGTGCGTTGATTCAACTCTGGGTCATATTATTCAGATGCAATGCATTCTTAAATGCAATGTACTGCAAATAAGACTCTTGCTTGTATTGCAATGAATATTAGTCCCAGCTATTAAAAATTATACTTAATTACATAAAAAATGTTTCGTTAGTGTAGTAATATTTACAAATACAAATGCCTGCTTACCACAACTTTGCACTGCACTTTTCGATTTGATAAATTTCTTACTTTAAATTTGAGGGAAACTGTAGTAATTGAAATTTTAAAGATATTTACAAACTGTATAGTAACATTTACATGACAAGTAATTATTGTAAAGTATAATAATTTTGTTCATGATGATTTACATGATAAGTAATTATACATTATATTTGTAAATAATGTATATTTTAAAATTTTCACTCCCTTGTGTGGCTGCCTTGCGTGGGTGTGTGTGTCACTATTTGCACCTTTCTGCGTTTGGAATAAATAATACAAATATAACAATTCTTTAAACTTTGTACAGTGAATTATTTTACCTTTGTCTGCACATTCAAGTTTTATGAGACATGTGACTGTGTGCAAGGAATGGCAGCAAAAATAAACAAAAACCAGGTCAATTAAATTTTTTGACACACAAAACAGCCATAATATTCAGGTATACCTTCTCTTCAATTTCTTCTGCAAGTTTTTTGCAGTTACTATAAGTTGCCATACACCAAGAATGAAGTAAAAAATAAAATTAATGAACACAAAATGGTGTGTGATGTTCCATCATCCTAAATCAATGTATATTAATTACTTAACACTGTTGGAATCAATATTAAATTTTATTGGGACATATTAGTTATTAAATACTGGCTCAATTACTGATACGGTAATATTATTGATGTACTATATTTAATAATTACCCTTTCACCCCTAAACTGGCCAAAACCGGCCATACTTAGTATTTTACTCATCAATAGGGAACCCCCAGGGGTCAATGGGTTAATTAATAGACTAAAAACGTTTAAGATCAATGGCTGCACATTTTGTTCATTTTCATCCTGATTTAGATAAATTTACTTTATTCTCAGCAGTGAGATAGTAACTTACCACAAAAGTGAGCAATGAATATGAATGAGCATGAACTGCCCACATCAAAATTAATTAGTAGTTAATATTGTGTCAGAGTTCTATCACAAAGTCTGCTTTGCCTTTAATTGCCCTTGTAATTTTAAACATTGCACAGAACACAAGACCTGCTTTATGTACTTCCAGACATCCCAATTTTAATTGTACATTTAATGTGGGTGTAATTTTACATCTACAAATGGTCAAGTGAAATTTTTACCTCCCCAAAGAGAACTCATTCAGAAAATTTCATTTCAGTACAACCTACAAGTCTGATGGCAGTGACCACATCATTCGTCACTATTGTATAGATTTCCTAAGAACATCAAAATCACTTTTGAATAACTCGCTGGTAGCATAAATGATGAAAACAATGAATAATTACTATGGCTAGACTTCATGGAGTTACCATAGATCAAGGACAGAATTATCCAATAAAGTAATAAACTGGAACTTCATTATTGACTCATTTTAGCATATATTACCAAGCATGCCTTCATGATCAGTTGATGTATCTAAGAATAATGTTTTGGTTCCGTTAAATGAAATTTCTTGAAAATTTTAAGGTAGTGTATCTTGAGAGTGTTTGCACATGAGATAAATGCAGTGGAACCAGGTTGGCCTCAGACACATACACAAAATAGCAGCTTGTATTAAATTTCTGTCGACGTATCGGTTGAGATAAGATGTTCTTTCAAAGGACTGAGGACATCTCATAACTCTAAACGATCAATGAAAGAAAGTGAATGAAGTGACATACTTCCTTCCAGCGCTGCATTCAAGTTGGATAAATCGAAGCCTGCGAGCTCGAGGGATATATTTCGCAACCACGTTAGATAGTACTCCCTTCCCAACAAAGGAATCTGGCCTTTGCTTGGGTCTTTTCGCACTTTGAGCATTTGTTGTTCACTTAAATGGAGAAATAAAGCTAAAAAGTATAAAAGCTGACTCGAAGCAACTTCAGAGGCGTTGCTTCCCCGAGCAGACTAAAAGGGCTGCTTACAAAAAGCGTAACGAAAGAAAAATTCCCGCCGACTAAAATGCCCCTTGCAGAATCTTTCCCTGTCACGTAAACTATAAATGACCACCTTCAACTGGCAGAAGCTATACAGAACGATCGAAGAAGCACACGAAATCACCGCTTCGAAAGCCATCTTTGTTTATATCACAGTGCGCGGTTGGGAAACTGGATACTACAATTTTCAACAGCCAATCAGACAAAAGTCTCCTTTGTTTTTGCAGATGGGGAAAGAATTTGGATTGCAAGGAGAAAAGCTGCTCGAGTTTGTAGAGAAGCAACAAAAGTTAGAACAAGAAAGAAGAAAGGAAGAGGAAGAAAAAAGAAGGGAACAGGAAGAAAAAGAAGAAAAACGCAGACAACTAGAACAGGAAAGAAGAAGGGAAGAGGAGGAAAAAGAAGAGAAACGCAGACAATTTGAAGAAGAACGAAGAAGGGAACAGGAAGAAAGAGAAGAAAAAAAGAGGCAATTACAAGAAGAAAGAGAAGAGAGACGTCGAATGCTTGAGGAGGATAAAAGAAAGGAAGAGGAAGAAAAAGAGGAAAGGCGCAGAAGAGAAGATGAAGAAAGAGAAACTAGGCGACAAGAACGCGAACTAAGAAAATTGGAGATGGAAGCCGAGCTGTTGAAACAAAAAGAGGCTATTGAAGCGGCAAAAAGAGAACATGAACTGGAGATTGCACGTTTGGCTGTGGAGAGTGCTGACGGACGTCCTGAAGTGAGAGAGGATCGGGCTAAGGCACCTAAACTCCCCTCGTTTGTTGATGGTAAAGACGATTTGGACGCGTATTTGCAGAGGTTCGAGAGATTTGCCGAGACAGCTAAGTGGAAAAAAGATGGATGGGCATCGAAGCTCAGTGCTCTGTTGTCTGGACGGGCACTAGAAGTGTATTCACGTCTATCGGAGGACGCAGCTAAGGATTATGACAGGGTAAAGATTGCGTTAATGAAGAGATATGACCTTACCGAAGACGGCTATCGTCGAAAATTTAGAGCATCCAAACCAGAAGTTGACGAAAGTCCGGAGCAGTTTATTGTGCGACTGGACAGATACCTGTTACGTTGGCTAGAGCTTTCGGATACTGCGCGAACCTTTGATGGTCTTAAGGACTTGATCGTGAAAGAACAATTTATTGACTCTTGCCCTAAGGATTTGGCAATTCACCTGCGAGAAAGGGCACCTGAGACCCTAGCAAAGATTGCGAAGATCGCTGACCAGTACTTGGAGGCTCATGGTAAACATTTGTTCAGCGCAGCGAGCAGAAAGCCAACAGTACAGCCTGAGAGGGACGAAGCCAAGAACATGCAGATTAATCCACCAGCTCTGCATTGCTTTAAGTGCAACACCCGAGGTCATAAAGCTGTCAACTGCCCAACCCTAACAAGAAAGTGTTTCCTATGTGGTAAGCAGGGACATGAAGCTAGAAACTGTCGATCAGGTGGACGCAGATCAGGAGGACAAAGTAGGGATGGTAACCCTGTGCAGCGTGGTCAAGTGAGTGCCAGTTGTTTAGTTCAGCCACCTGAGGATAATCCTACGGATGAAGAAATTAAGGCCTGTATTAAAGATGATAAGTTGCTGTTAGCCTGTGGTAAGAAGATTCCATTGTTGAGTAGTGCTTGTATTGAACCGTTGACCGGAGTGAGAAGTAAAATGCCTGTCGTGAAAGGTAGAGTTGGAGAGAAGCCTGTTGATGTCCTGAGAGATACTGGTTGTAGTGGAATTGTAGTAAAGAGGGACCTTGTGTCTGAGGATCAGTTTACTGGTGAATTTAATGTTATGCTGCTCATTGACAATACGGCAAGGAAAGTTCCCATCGCAAAGATTGATGTTGATACACCTTATCTTAAGGGCCAAGTGGAAGCGCAGTGTCTTCCCGATGCTGTTTATGATTTGATTATTGGTAATGTACCAGGCGCAAGAGCCGCTGACGACCCAGACCCAAGCTGGCAAGTTCCTGTACAAGAAGCTTGTGCTGTAACCACGAGAAGTCAAGCTAAGAAAGCTGGAGAACATATTCCGTTGAAGGTATCGGATACCAAAGAAAGTCCTGTAATTGATAGAGAAAAGCTCAAGCAGATGCAGCGTGACGACGAGAGCCTACAGAAATTTTGGGAGAAAGACGACGTAGTTGCGAGAGGCCAGGCTGAGACTTCATTTGAAGTGAAAGGTGGAGTTCTGTACCGCGTCTACAAGCACCCTTATGTGAACGGAGGTAAACCCCTGAAGCAGGTTATGGTTCCAGTGCAGCTGAGAAGTCGAATAATGGAACTAGCGCACGGATCGATCATGGGAGGTCACATGGGAATAAAGAAAACGACTGATAAGATTCAAAGCGCCTTTTATTGGCCAGGCATTCAAGGGGACGTGACTCGTTATTGCAAGTCCTGCGATGTATGTCAGAAGACAGTTAACAAGGGTTCCGTACCGAAAGTTCCCTTAGAGAAGATGCCATTAATTGACAAGCCGTTTAAGAGAGTAGCAATCGACCTGGTTGGGCCTATTGTTCCCCCGAGTGAGGACGGTCATAGATATATATTCACATTGGTCGACT
>NC_090871.1:971934-974434 GCF_036669935.1 Montipora foliosa
TGGGCTGCGTATTGTTTTTCAGGAGATTCAAGTTGTCTTTACGTAATATGTAGCTGTAATAGTACACGATATTGCTTTGGTATCGTAAATCATTATAGTGCCATGCATATGGTAGATGTCTTTGCTAAATACCCCCTGAGAACACATGTGGTTCAGTAAAATACTAATCCCAGAAGGATTGACAAAAATAAAAGGAAATCAAGAAACATTGGCTTCACGGCCGATATGTTGATCTTACAACTTCTTTTTCATCACAAGTTTAAGCGTGTACTATGAGCTACGTATATCAAAGATCTGGTCGATGATCTGTTACAATGCTTGCAGCACTTTTCATCGGTCAAGTCCTGGTGGAATTTTTTTCAAAACTCTCATGAAGGCGGAAATTGCCGCCTTCGCTAGTGATAAGCTTAAGAGGCTGTCGCACGATAAGGTCCTACTCACCAATCGCATGATCGATTTTAAGCTTTCTCTCGCCTCGGGTAACGTCTCCGTCGGCCCTCAAATAGTTGAGTTAGAGAGCCGATTGCAGTCGCTTATCTTAAGCGAGTTTGACGGCTATAAAACTCGTTCTCGAGTTCAGTGGCGCCAAGAGGGGGAAAGACCGACTCGTTTTTGCTTTAAAACTGGTCGTGAACGAATTGATCGTAACTGTGTCGAGTCACTCTTAAACTCTGACGGTGTTGGAGTTTTTACACGTGCTAAAATCGAGCGCGCTCATATAGAGTTTTATTCTAATTTGTTTTCTGAGGAGCCTCTTGACTTTGACTATAGGCATCTTTGTTTATCAAGTGTTCGTAAGTCCCTTTTCCTTCCTCAGAGTGAATCGTGCGAGGGCCTCTTAACGCTTGATGAACTGACCACTTCGCTTCAAAGCCTTAACCTAGGAAAGTCCCCGAGATCAGATGGTTTAACCGTAGAATTTCATTTGCATTTTTGGGAAATCCTGGGCCCTTTACTTCTCCTTGTCGCAAACCAGTGCTTTATAGATCGCGAACTTACGGATTTTATGACTAATGGCAGCATTATTCGGCTCACCTTTAAAAAGCGCGGTAAAATCAGAGACTTTAAAACTGGAGGCCCATCTACCCGCCTTTCAAATGTCCTTGAACATGTAATCCATCCCGATCGGACTTGTTCTGTACCTAGCCGTATCTTTTTCTCCAATGTGGTTCTTCAGCGCGATGTTTCTGATTACATTCAGCAGACAAACGAGCCTGCCATCCTGATCAGCCTTGACCAGGAAAAAGCATTCGACCGAGTAAACCGTCCTTTCCCTATGTAACTTCTGCTAGTTAACGGTTTCTGTCCTGACTTTCGTAGATGAGTTTCAACATTCTACAAGAGCGCGTTTATGCAAATAATACTTAATAATTGGCTAACTGGTCAAATTCCTCTTGGTTGGGGGGTCCGCCAGGGAGACCCCTTATATCCGCTTCTCTATGTTCTATGCGTTGAGGTTTTAGCGTCCTTGATTCGCAGTTCGCCCGAGATTGAGAGGTTTCTCCTGTCCAGTGCCAGGGGTCAGCAGGCCTTTATGCAGATGATACCACAGCCATTAGTCTACATCCTAGCCTCAAGGATCTTCAATCTGTCACGAATCTTCTCAAATGTGTAAACGTTTACGAGCGCGGCACTGGGGCCAAACGTAACCTTTCCAAGACTCAAGCGATGTGGCTTGGGGCCTGGAGGTCTCGCTCTGACCAGCCTCTTGGTCTACATGGGTTAAAAAGATGAAGATCCTGGGGGTTTTATTTGGTACCGTCTCCTCCGAGGAGCATAATTGGAAACCTAAGATCGGAGAAATCCTTCAATCTCTGGAAGTCCAGGTCCCTCTCCCTCCCGGGGAAAGCTTTAATCATTAACACTATTGGGCTTTGCAAACTGGTGTACTTGGCAAGGGTACTAACTCTACCGGCTTGGGTCCTTGCACGCGTTAACTCTCGGTCCGTCACGGTGACCGAGTGGTCTAGTGGTCAGAATGCAAAAAAGCTGGGAAAGTGTGGGTGTTCTAATCGCGGCAAGGAAATTCGGAAATACAGAAGTGTATAAAAGTGGATTCACCAGACTGGAGATTAGTTAGTTCAATATCCGCATATATGCACATTTGTGACTACCAACAAAAAAAGACATTCGACTGGTTTTAAGACGTGGTATGCATACGGCATCCAAGTGAAAATGGCAACACAGCGTGGCCGCGAGGAATCCTCCTCGAGGTGAATTCTTTTCTTTTCCTTCTTCACCCTTGCAGTGAGCTTTGCTTTTCATTATAATTATGGAAATAGGCATGTTGTGGAAGAGGCAATTGATGGACTCAAGATGAACTGATGTAACGCAACAAGCATTTTCAGATGAAAACTTAATAAGAAAAGAAAAGTAACTGTTGAACGTGCTTTTAGTAGAATGATGAATAAATTGGAACTAAATGAACTGTATTTTTAGATTTGTAACATCCAATGAACATAGTAAATACTCCGACAACTATTCATACAGTTAGTAACAT
>NC_090871.1:979434-984434 GCF_036669935.1 Montipora foliosa
TTCCTTTGCGAAAAGGAAAACTCTGCATTGTTGAAGGGTATTCTTGCCTAACGCGGTTGTTTGGAAGCTTGGCTCATCAATGCCGCTCACGCTCCTTTAAACGGTAATGATATCGGATAAGCACAAGCAACAACCGCAGACGCATTTAACTTCTTTTGTTTCAACAAATTGACAGTGCTAATTATTGCTTGTATGGTTATTACTGCATAGTATTTGTAAATCAGCCTCTTAGCTACTGCTTTCATCGTGAAGAACTTATTTATATGCAAGCTGGCCTAGCTCAGTAATTGTTTAAACTCTTGGAAGCTGATACATTCATATTCTGCGGATTGGACAAATAGCAACACTTTTCTCATTATCTAGTAATTAGTGTTCATATCTGCTGCTCCATGTTTGTGAGGGACTTAAATATTCTCCGTGGGGGAAACAGGCTTTGTAGTATCACACGATAAGTTTTCTTGAGGAACGAATTTTTTGAGTCGTCGTATTGCTAATGCCTTTGCGAAGCATTTTCAACTTGTTCAGGAGCACATTCCTATAAAAGTGAAAATTGTCGGTCAATTGCATTCAAGTTTGGTGAAGAAATGTATGTTTAAAAGGGCCATAAAGAAAATGAGATTCTGAATGTACGCAATCATATGCAATGCTTTAAGGATCCAAGTTTTTGATTCCATAACGGTTTCTTTATCATGTGACGTAATTAGACTTTCTTTCACTTGATTTATGTCAAGAAGCACGGGACAGAAAGTCCAGGAAGATTGCGATGTGCTTTAACCCGACATCCCTGCTAAATGTTGGGGCCCAACCTGGGATGTTGGGTATCAGCTTCATGCGATCTACAAGTCATTAGATTCTCAGTATAAATCACATGACAGAAATATTCCGAGATGGAACCGAAAGCTTATGTGCTTAATTGAAACTATCGATTCTAACTTTTGAAAATAGCTCACGTCTAAATCTTTTATATGAAATGATCCAGTGTTATTTCCTTGTATACGGCATGTGTCTCGAACCAACTATGTTCCCGTAGTTTGATATCATATGTTACATTCGTTCCTTTTACGTGCACTATCACAGCATTGGATTTATTATTTCATTAAACAGACGTATTTACCGGTGTTTAGGTCAAACGTTACGGCAATATCGTTTGCGACCACATCGATTTTGCCGGCCCTCAGTCTTTTATAGTTGTTGGTGTTTCCACATAACACCCACAAACCCTGTTCATCAACAGCCAGGTCCATTCCACTGTATCCACCCCATCCGTACTGGTTACTTCTCGGTGCGCAATTGCCCACGCTTATGTAAGCCTCTATTCCCTCTGAGCGCAGATTGTACTTCACAATTTGGCTGGAACCTCCTCTTGAATATTAAAGAGAGTATAAGGCGGATTCAATTAGAACTCCCCTTTTTGTATGAAACGAGAGAGTTGAAACATTTACCACGTTTGATATAAATAACGACTTATCGTTTTCAGAGGAGCAGAACTGGCTCAAGGGGTGAGAGCACTCGCCTCCCACCAAAGTGGTCGATTCCAATAACCTTGCGGCATCTTTGCTCTCTACTCTGCGCCGAAAGGTTTTTCTCTGCCAGGGTACTCCGGTTCAGTTCCCATGGGAGTCAGGACAGTTGAGACGTTATCAACTGCGTCTCCCACCTCTGTGACCCATGTTCAACCCTTGGGTTGTGTGTGGGCTGACTTTAAGTTGATCTCAATTCGACTCCCGGGGTTTTTCTCCGGGTACTCCGGTTTTCCTCCCTCATCAAAATCGACTTTCAGTCAATTCCACCCGGCTGCTGGCGGATACACTAGATTGGGATATTAACCTCTGGTATCCTTCCTTTTAATTGAATTATTATAATCATAATAATAATAATAATAATTATTATTATTATTATTATTATTATTATTATTATTATTATTATTATTATTATTATACGTTTGATTTGATTTGGTTTCAATGTACAGTCTCCCCAATTAGTGCCCCAGAGCTAGAGGACTTGACACTTAACTAAAGTTTATTCTGATTTCAACAGGAAAAAAGGTCAGGAAATGTTTCACGTTTTCTCTTTTGTCTTTATATTTTTGCTTACGTATCTTATATATTTTTATTTTTTTAAATTTTACCGGAAGAGATCAAAAGTTTTACCATTCTATAATTTAGTTGCCAGTTCTTCGAAAAACGTGGCTATCCTGTCTCTGTGGTCAAAGCGGGCCATCATCGCGCCCAACAATTTGATCGACAGTCGTCACTACAAACGTCACAGAAAGATAAGAATGACAGAATTCCATTCACCCTCACTTTCCATCCTCATAATCACGCAGTCAAAAGCATCATTCTTAGTAATTTTAAATTACTCCAAAATGATCCCGAGACTGGTAGAATCTTTTCGCAACCTCCACTTATTTCATTCAAACGCGACAAAAACGTAGGCAACTTTTTAGTTAGAAGCGCGCTCAAAACCAACGAGCAACCCGGCACTTTCAAATGCGCGCGCTCACGATGCAAAACTTGTCTTTTCATTGTTAACACTAGCAAGATATCGGGACCTAAGCGATCTGTTAAGATCACCGATCGTTTCACATGTACCTCCGCAAATGTCATTTATTGCATAACCTGTACGTTATGCAATAAATTATACATTGGTGAGACAGGTAGACGACTAGGTGACCGATTCCGCGAACACCTTCGCGATGTTGAGAAGAATGACAAGGATGCATCTAAGCCAGTCGCTCGCCATTTTAATCTGCCCAACCACTCCAAAAAACACATGGCTATCTGCGGCCTTTCCCTACATCTAGGTACGACGGAAAGCCGCAAGAATCTGGAACAAAAATTCATCTTTCAAATCGGCACCCTTAATCCTCACGGTATTAACGAACGCTTTTCATTTAACTAATATATTCCTATTTTTCACGTTGCCATGTTACCACCAATAGCGTAGCTCCTACTCTACTATAAAAACTACACGTAACCCATAATCCCTCGATTCGCTCTGACGAAGGGCTAACGCTCGAAACGTCAGCTTTTAGAATCTCTGTACGGTGGCCAATTTACATTATCAACTCCGTTGATAAACCAAATTTTTGTATACTACTTCACCACCGACGCAGCACCACAGTTTCTTTAGAAAGTACCCCTTCATTCATTTATAATCTAGTTGATTTAATAGCCAACCTACGCGTAGTTCGCCTTCATATCTCAGATCTATTCAAAACATATTATCACCTGAAAAATCAGAACGAAGCAAAATGGTAAGGATAAATAGGGAGTATGTATCATCATTCTTTTTTCATCACTCCATTTTTTGTTTCAGTTTCAACTGAATGTTTACTAACCAGACAAAAGGAACATTTTAAAAGAATACAGGTGCGGTTAATCATGGAACGAAAGAAAAAATTAATAAAGTAAAGGTATCATTTCTGAAACAAAGGCCAGTCTACATGTTTACCTGTTGTAGTAGAGATATTGTCCATACACTACAGCACCTGTTCCATCCCAGTTATAAGGCAGCGTGTACTTCTTACGCACAAATCCTTCTTTAAATTTGTCGATGTTTTCATACTCTTCAAGTACGTTTCTGTTTTGCCAATTCGCCATTACAAATGTAGTCTCGGCTCCCATGATTCCTAGCGGATCTTTCATCCAGGCTCCGTAATGATAGGTCCTTGCTTTGTGAGTCACAGGTTTACCAATCGACTTGATGTTGGTACAGCTGTCTGCAGGAAAGCAAAAGAAAGCAGTTTTCAATAGACTTTGGCATATATGTCAATCTACAAAGGCAAAATGTCTGAAATAAAATGCATGCTGATCTCATCTTTACAGCACGTTCCATTTTTGTTAACATCCTAGTTAATAGAGGGGAATGGTTTGGAAGCTCGGCAAACATCAAAGGAGCAAACAGAGATGCCAAGATTTAAGTTGGAAAGTCCACGACCGTGCACAATCTTTTGTTTTGAGCTCATACACCATGCATGAATTACGTAACCAACAAGTTTCTATTGGTTAGTTCCTCAGTACGAAGTAAACAACTATTGAGTTTTGTGCACGGTCAAGGCCAAAAAAGGGAACAAAAACATATAACAAAGAAATTTGCCGGGTTTCATAACCATTCCTCTCCCTTAACTATGGTTAAGAGCTAGTTTCTAGGTATCAATCGAGTTGTAAAAATGCACGACAAAAGCTAACTCCTTCCCAGTTTTCTTTATGAAATATATTTCGAAGAGATATTTTCAAATGAGGCCAGTATAGAGTTTTGGAGATCTCAACATCCAGTTTTTTTAAGTATTTCTAGTTTAATTTTTTAAGCTGACTAATCAAAATCGCGGATTTGATTCAAGTTAACAACAGACACCTCAAACCTTCTGTTTTCCAACTGCCCACTTTTTTAGCCGACAGGAGATGAGCTCTTGGCGCCGACCATTAATTAACTTGTACCACTCATTGATCTCCAAAAAGACATAACAAAATCGCAGCGGCCATCTTGTGGGCAACCCCTTGAGACCCCAGCGTAAGAGCTCAAAGTGAGAGGGAAAAAATGTGGCAACGCTTCAAAAACCACTTTCAAAGTTTTTCCGCATAATTTCCGTTTTTTGTCCAAAATGCCACTGTCTATACGAAGCTTTAGCGTCAATTTAGCTCAAAAGTGGACCCAGCAAGATAGCGCAGCGCGCTTCAGTTTTCGTGAGGTGAATACAATAGATTTATCTATCCAGTTGTTATTTAAGATCATTTGTATCATGACCGCGTTTGCCGAACCAAGAACAAGAAGCGAACTTGACAAAACCATATGATCTTTTGAATAAATCCAAAAGCAGGACAATCATGAACAAACGACAAAGAGGTCATTTACTTTAAGAATATTAAAAGTGACTATAAAGTATTTGAAAAAAGAAAGTACTTGCTATGTTGAATTCACCAAAAAAAAGAAATTCTCACAAGTGCCGGTAGGAGCGAAAACAAACCTCTCTGGAGACTGTTAACACTGTTGCCTGCTTT
>NC_090871.1:989434-991934 GCF_036669935.1 Montipora foliosa
TCCATTTCAAAATTTAGGCTTGGCGGGTTCTCACATAAATGGTAATTAACCGAAATTTAAGTTATTTAGGTTCTTAAATAGGTTCTTATTTTCTGAAGGAAAAAATCACGTTATAGATAGCAGAATTTAGTGATATTCGGCCTTTGTCCCCTCAACCTCGTCCCCAGGGTAGGAAGGTAAGAAGAGAGACCCTGGGGACGAGGTTGTTGTCCCAATGCAGCGGCCAGTTTTTCGATATCCCTTATACAAAATCTGAATAAAATTCAAATACAGAATTTAAAAATTCCTATAAAATGACTGTAATAAGTTAAATCGAAAGATCACATGACATCATCAGCTGTAGCCTAAAGTAATGTCCATCTTACGTGCGGGGGTGTTCGTAGTTATATTTTCCAAAGTGCACAAATTTTTTTTTAGATTTTAGAAAATAAGAGCCTGTTTCAAATTTTAGGGTCAACAGGTTCTCGTTTAGAGGGGGTATACGTATAACTGACAGATTTTAGGCCAACAGGTTCTTAAAATATAGGTTCCGGCTTACTCATGGGGTTTAACTGAAATTCAAACCTTCAATTCAATTAAATATCTCAATTGTCGAATTGAATATTTGAATTGTCGAATTGAAAGTTTGAATAGTCGAATTGAAAATTTAAATGGCATATTTGAATTTTGATAATAAAAACGCGCAATACTATGACCTAAGTGCAGCGTGCGTTTTAGAGGATTTTTCTCCTATCCTCTGCAAAATAAAGTTAAAGGTGCATGATTGTTATTATTACTATTATTATTATTATTATTATTATTATTATTATTATTATTATTATTATTATTATTATTATTATTATTATTACTTTAACTGTAACCAACACTGTACAACGTCAACAAAATGGAATCATCACAAAATAATTACGATTGCGCAAATATAACGCGTTAATCACTGAGTTCGGGAAGGTAACTGAGAGTAGGAGTACGATAAATTAATCCAGGAGATGGCAATGTTGACCCTGCATGGTAAACGAAATGAAGAGATGAATTTTTCAATGTTGACTCGGGGATATTCGGAAAGGATCGAAAAGCTTCTTTGCAGGATCATATCACTAGTCCGAATGCCCTAGGAAGACTCGTGGAAGCTCGGCTACTGAACTAAGTTCAGTGGCCCGTTTCTCGAAAGTCCCGATAACTTTTCGGGCCCGAAAAGCCATTTGTGAACTGGCAACCGCTTGTTTTGAAAAGCCGATCTTTTGACATGTTTTCAAAGTAAGAAGAAGAAATATAACTGTGAAGTTTGACGACTTGAATTCCCTCCGTTCTTGAGATACAAAGGGAATTGTGACACCCGAAAATGGCCCGTAAAGTTTCAGGACTTTCGAGAAACGGGCCCCAGGTCACAATTAGGTAGGGGGACGAGGACGACTAGGAGTACGATATTTCCGTTCTGAGCACGTGCACTTTGAAAAATGTCGGCGTCTAAACCTTATGCGCATGCTCAGTACGGAAAACTCAGTCGTACTCGTAGTCCTCGTCCTCTCTAAAGGTCTCTACTAGTGTCAATCGTTACTGCTAGGAATGAAATTGGTTAAATGCTGTATTCTTGCCATATTCTTGGTTTGCATCCACGTGATGATACGGCCATGTTGGTGTAAAAAACAATAGAAAATGGCCTCACAAGTTTTGCGTAATAATAAAGTCAAATTCCCAAAAGGCATTTTACTGAATTGTTCTGTACTGTAACACCAACATGGCCGCCGTGACGTCAGATTCAGACCATCAATTGTCATGACGTAGATGTCAAACACAGATAAATGAAACGAATAGATATTTAAAATTCGTTAGCCGGGAAGTACCCTTGAGGTTAAATAATAAACTACTTCAAATCAATCAAAGAAGATAAAAAGAATGGCGGTAGCAACAGACCCAGAGGAAGTAAAAGGTGCAAAACTTCCCGTTACATTGATGTATGACTAACAAACAGTTTGTGTAACTCATGACTAATGATTTCAAAGCCAAGATCGACCTCCCGATTTCACTTTCCTTTTTGACGAAAAATTGCAACTACAGTTTGCTTTCCGACCTCCGTTGAGGGGTTTCAATGAGGAATAAACTCTTTCGAAGGACTCGAAGAAGGTTAGAGGAATGACTGCAGAAACAGAAGCAGAGGAAGTAAATATAGCAGAAGACTACGACTCCATACTAAGGGTACTCAAAGCCAAGATGTGGAGACAAGTTCAAATTTGGTTTTGGTCTTCATGTTTAAATTCAATTGTACTTTAGGTAACCGTTACTTAATTCTGAAGATGTATGTTAGAGCATACGAAACGTTAAGTTCATAAAAAGTTTTACAACATGCGTTATCTCGTTATGCTTGTAACCGCAAGTGAAGCTATGATCTTCGCAGTTATGAACGCAATTTTTACAATTGCGTAGAGAAGCCTGAAAAATTCAGGACTTCAACGGGGTCGCGATTCCGGTGCGACGCTCTAACCAACTGAGCTATGAAACCAAT
>NC_090871.1:996934-1001934 GCF_036669935.1 Montipora foliosa
CGTTTCTTCTTTGTGTAAATCCACTCAAAGTAATCTCTGCTTCGACTTTATCTGTTTTTAAATTGAACTTGACAACTTTTGGTGAATTTTCCCTGTAAATTAGATGAGGAAATGGCTCAGAATGCTTTTCAAATAAAGAATTATTCTGTTTTACTGAAGGCTTAAGGTAAAACTAAACTGAGACCTGTTCTTTGCGCATAAACTACATAAAACACCCTGCAACTCTCTTAGGCCTGTTGAGGGAAAACTGCAAATGATGCGGGACTTTCAAGTTCATTCAATGGCCGGTTTCCAGCTTTAGAAAAAGCCTCACGGTGGTATAGCGGGTAGGAAGCTTCATTTGGAGTCAGCTTTAGAATCAGTTGATCCAATGATGGCACCTCTTCTGAACAATACCCAATTGCAACAACCTTCTGCCTCCCGCTAGGTAAGATTCAAAGCTATGTTACGTTAGGTTATTTTGTTTTATTTTCTCTCTTAGATGATATTCGCGCCGTGATTGGTAAATTAAAAGACAAAAAACTGAACAAGTTTGCTTGCTTAAAAACTCCAAAAAACAAGGGCCTTAATTTACTCTCCGTACACCCCCAAAAAGAGTACGCAATTAAGTTTTCATTCATTCATTCATTCATTTCATTCATTCGGAAATTTGTAGAAGTGAGTTGCTTTAAAAAGCATTCCCTCTTTGGCTTTCTGTTTCTACAATGCCGGAACACCCTTTATATATTAGGATTGGTCCGTGAAAATGAAAATGTCTTGGAAAGAAGTATTGTTAAGCAACACCTATGCCTTGTTAAAATTATCCACCCTATAGGTTGACAAGGAAGTCACCCTCGTGTTGCGAAGATCGTGCTTCGAAAAACGGCCCTGCTTCAAAAATTAAAACGCACCTGTTGTAATAGAGGAATGGACCATACACCACTGCTCCTGTTCCGTCATAATTGTATGGTAAAGTATGCTTCTTATGGACTATGCCTGCTTTGAAAGTTTCCATGTTTTCAAATTCTTCAACCTCCTTCCTTGAATAGTAAGACTCCATGACAAAAATGGTTTCTCGTCCCATGAGTCCTAGTGGGTCTTTCATCCATGCTCCTTGAGTAAGCTGTCTGGTATTGTGTGCCACAGGCAATTGAACGGACTTAATCGGGGAACAGCCGTCTACAAAAAAAACAAAACTATATCTTTAAAATCAACAAAGTGTACAAATAGTAAGAGTCATTCAACTTGTAATTATGCCAATGATTTAAGTTGACACAATCTGTGCAAGTAATTATGTAAGTCTCCTTCTGTAAATTTAGTAATTACTTATTATTTTCATTGTAATCTTTTAGTGTGACTGTTCCGCCCGGATTGCGGACCAGTCCTTTGTGTTGTATACTGTCAATTATTAAATTCTCAACCTCGGATAATGCAGTTCTCGTGCTCTGATTGGTTCACTCAATCTCGGTTATCAGCTCATATACCTTAGTTTGACCATATATGGTAAATGATTGCGCTAAACGTTGCTAAGCTAAATTTTTTTACGCCGGAAATCGAAATTTCTCTTGGTATAAAGCACAAGAAAAACGTTTTTGGGGAAAGTCTGGATCAATTTCGAAGCTTAGAAGTACGCGAAAAGATAAGAAATGTTTTTGTGATGAGCCTGCATCTGTCTGACCACCAGGTATTACACAACATCACATCTTCATCAAGTTTTTTCGATTTCGCTAGGATTTTCTCCCTTTTTTCGCTCGTATTTCGTACTTCCAAACTTTTGGAGTTTAAGGAATTTAATAAAACAATTATTCCATTCGCGCTTGTTGGATATGAGACTGGTTATAGCCAACTCGGCGCTACGCGCCTCGTTGGCTATTTACCATCTCATATCCAACGCGCGCTCATGGAATAATTGTTAGTTATTCTTTAAATAAAGTTGAAGTTTTTTTGAAGTTAAAGTTTGTGTTTTGTCAAATTGCCAAAAAAGGAAAGAGGATAAAAGACGAAATTCACGGAAAACTGAAACACAGCCACAAGTCGCTTCAATACACGTAATTCTGTTTACAGGACTATAAAAACTACCAGAAAATCTGTAGGGGTGGGGATGTGTGGCACCCACTATGGAAGAGCGAGAGTAGCCTGCTTACAACCGACCGCTAGACCGTCAAAAAATTGATTTGTGATAGAGAGGAGCTGAAAGAAACAGAAAGGGGATCGAGGGTATCAGGCGAGTTCCATACGGACAAATATCGAGAAATATAACATTGGCAAAAAAGAGAAGCGAATTGAAAAACCAAAACGTTTAAACTGGGATAACGAGACTGCCATCCCGGCCTTTTCCTGCGCCCTCCCTCCCCCCTCCCCCCGAAATCCCCCCTTCGTTAAGAGCTTTTTCTTGATTTAACACACCTTGATGCAAAGTTTGAAGACTCTGCTTTACTTTACCCATGCTGGCTTGCTCTTCAATTATCATATTCAGCAGCTGAAAATAAAACAACAAACACAAGTTAATTGAGAGAGTAAACCCTTTGAAGAGAAAACTTGGAAGTTAAATATTGTCCATTTTCATACCAAGCACCTTAAAATCGTCCAGACGAACTTATTGTCCGATACCCGGAGCTCAACAAGGGGAACCTCTATGTCCCATACTTGGCCTAGGAGTCAACACATTCCTGAGTAGACTTAGGGCCTGATTACATGGTGAGTTTCAGCCCGGGTTGAAATTTCCGTCCGCCCACCGCGCTTAAATTTTGTTGCGATTACATACTCAATTTTAGCCCGGGTGTAAAACGCAAATTTCCGAGGGAAAATTAACTGAGATGCGAAAACACAATCGATGCCCATGCTCGCGTTTCTTTTTCAGCCCGGGCTGAAAAAATGATAGCGATTAAATGGATTTTTCAGCCAGTTTGCCCGGGCTGAATTAGCCCTGTTTCAGAAACCGGGCTAGGGTTTTCAGCCCGGGCTGAAACCTTCTCTGATGTAATCGCCACTTTTATATCAAGAGGATTTCTTTCAAAGCCCGGGCTAAAATCTTAGCATGGTTGGCTGAAATTAGGGCCTGATTACATGGAGAAGGTTTCATCCCGGGCTGAATTAATCCTAGCCTCTGAAAACGGGCTAGGATTTTCAGCGCGGCCTAACGGGGAAAAAGTCCTTGTATGCTAAATGGAACTTCAGCGCGGGTTGTGTTTTCATATCTCAGTAAATTTTTCCTCGCAAATATGCGTTTAGCACCCGGGCTGAAATTCATCATGTAATCGCGACAAAATTTCATCCCGGAGGACGGAGCAAAATGTCAGCCCGGTCTGAAACTCGCCATGTAAGCGGGCCCTTATTCCTGCAGAAAACGACTTCCTTGGGAGATTCAAAACGCCCAGTTTTGTAAAAAAACAATTAAAACATAGCTAATAGCTATAACCGCAGCCTCGAGGAAATCATGATACTTTTTGCGCAAAAAATCTGTTCCTAAAAGTAAATCTACCTGGGAAAGGGTTGACTTAATGAATCTGGTCGGTACAGAACGGAACGCGTACATGAACTTGTACATGTAGTCACACGAAGAGAAAAATACAAGATTTCCATATAAGAATGTCTGAGTTCTAAGGAAATGAGTACACTCTACTTCAGTTAAAATAAGGAAGAATGGTAGCTTACGAAATCGTTTTTTAATACAAATCAAGATAGGAAGAAAGCTGTTTTTTGTTCATGAAAAGTTTCACTCGAGAACGCTTACGGTTTTTTTTTCAGTAAATGGATGAGAAATCGTACACGAAAGAAGGACTTGACTTGTGTGAAGTGCCGGCCTGGTCATTCAGCAAGAAAGAAACGAAGAGCAGATCAGATAACAAGGAGTAATTCAAGGATAAAATGTCACATTTAACTTCTGAGACATTAAAGTCATTGGCCAAGTGCATGTCAAACAGAAGACATTATAGTCGTCTAAACGTAAATACTACTACCTTGCTTACCAATCTTTTGACAGACGCTAAAGTCGTTTACAGAGTCATTTATTGAAATGAGGTCAGTTCAGGATTTAACCAGCCGGAGAAAAAATGTTGTCATTATGGTGAAATAGAACGTGTATCCCGCCTTTCGGCAAACTTAACAAACTTTGCCTAGGATGAGAGCAATTATTTACGTGGCCTTCTTTTTTAAAAATCCTTTGTGAATTAAAGATTAATACCTACGACTAATCGCATTTAAAAAGGATGAGGACCTCCACAGACCTAATTAGATGCACGTCTAGTTTTGACATCCAATACGAAGTGTCCCTTTAAGCCAAAGCCTTTGCTATCTATTTCCATGCAACAATAAAATGCTGCTGTTCATAATTACTCGAGGAACAGCATTTGGACTACACTTTGTGGCATTAATTGTCTGTATTCCGAGACGCGAGTGATGTTGAAGTCGGGTAGAGGAGCAAGGGGACACTTCGTGACGCTTATTGAAATCGGCGTGCATCTAATTAGGGACACTTTTTAACAAATCGGGTGCGGTTGCTCGAAGCTTGGGTAGCGCTAATTGCTACCCAAAACCTATAGGTTTCCATGATATTTCATGCTGGTTAGCGCTAACCATGCCTCGAGCAACCCGGGTCAGGGGCCCGTTTTTCTCGAATGTATGTTGAAAACAGAGAGATTTTAAGTCGTCAAACTTCACAATCGTTTTTCTTTGTGTTATCTTGAAAACATATTTAACGACCAGCCTGTCAAAGCGAGAAAATTGCGATTTCGTAAATGTCTTTTCGGGCCCTAAACGTTTCCGGGACTTTCGAGAAACGGACCTCAGGTTTTGAAAATCCCGGCCGGCTGCTCGACAAAAACATGCGCATTACAATTAAGTTCCCAGGCTCACTCAAAACTTTTCCCTCGAAACATTTCGTATGTGAAAGCGCATTTTGCGCTATCTTAATTGGCTGTTTTTACACTGGGACGAAGTTGGCCAAACAGTTTTTCTGTGTCTGTTCAATTCGTCTAGTATAAAGACGTGCACAGGACGCATTATGCATCTGAGCGAGGTAT
>NC_090871.1:1006934-1016934 GCF_036669935.1 Montipora foliosa
AACAATCGAGGTCCCACTTGGCTGTTTACTATGTTAAAAAAAGTTAACTATGGCTAGAAAGAAGGTCAGAAAAGTTTACTATACTAAGCGGGATTAACTCAGGATAAATAATACTATTTTAGGCCTGTTTACCATAGTAAGTCAGTTTTACTTTGATTCCGCCGCCGTTCCTATGAGGCGAAAAGTGGTCACACTATACGCTGTGTTTGCGGTAATAAAACTCCCTTTAACTATAAGGGAAAAAATGCCAAATTGTGACCAAACAATTGTTAGGCGTTGACCCCTCCAGAAAATGTTATTTATAAGTGGATTCAACGGCTGCGAAAGCAATATTGTGGAATTGATCGCATTTCCGGTATCTCAACGATGGAGGAATACTTTTTCCGTGATCAATGCTAAAATCTACGCCTTTGAGTAGCCTCTTTAGTCAGTACACGAAGTCTCGCTAGAGCAATAGCATTTAATAGCATATAGAACTGAAAGACTTTGTCTGAAATAAAGTAAGCAAAAGTCATAAACCGGGGTCACCCAAAGATAATCTTCGGTGAAATATGTCTTCGGGAGAGTCAAACTGCTCTAATAATTTCGGTTCTACGTTGCCAAACAGCTATAGATTTCTGTACTAAAACACAGGGGCACCCAACGAGAATATATTTCAAAACCACTTAAACATAGCATTGTTAAATGTATTTTGGCATTTAAACGGTAGATATAGCCATATTTTTATCCCCTAAAAAAGTTTTATCTCTTCGGATTTCCTAGCTGAAAGTCTAGTGATTCGAAAATTATAGGGATCCTACCTTTTCGAAACTTTCAGCCAGCAAAAAGGCTCTGGAAAATTCTAGGTGATCTTTTTAGGGTAAAAATCCGTTAAAAATGGGCAATTATACCAGTTTTTAGATGTTCGAAAATCCAAGGACAGGCAGGCAAGCAAGAAATTTTAGAACAAATGTTCCGAAAATTCTAGATCTCAAATCGTGTTCCGAACAGATATTTTAATTCCGAAAATTGACGTTGGGTGCCCCTGTAAAACATAAGCGAAAACGTTCGCAACCAGGAAAAAGTAGTCCCTTAAGATTTCGGGAGGGACATTTTTGCAATTTTTTGCCCTCAAAAAGGTCACTTATTGTAGTAGTTTAATTTCCGATGAGCAAATGGTTTGCTGGCAAGTTCTGAGAACAGGCACGTTCGGCTAGCAATTCTGAAATGAAGATATCATTCCATAAAATTTTTGGACAATTCAATTTTCAGCTAAGATTTCCGAACAGATCAAATTCTTCTAGGTGATAAAACATATCTTTAGACAGCCTTTATTCATTACAAGGAGCCTAGAAATGTCTCTGAAAGGCTTTTGGCTTAATCTGCTCGTTGGGTGCCCTTGCTGCTTCATAAAGTGAATCGACTGCTCCTGGCCAATAATCTTTACTCAAGAATTTGACGAAATCGCAGTAGTCTAGTCACTTGCCATGTCACTTTGCAACGAGTTTCATTTATCCGGTATTACTCAAGCATAGTCGGAAAACTTGAATTAAGACCGCCCCAAAGACAGAAGACTCGGCAGGGGACTCGTGTTAGTTATAGGTCATCAAATTCACACAACTCTTGAGCAAATAGCTTTATTTTAATGAAATGTGAAGAAACAAGCTCTTTTGCTCGTTCCCATCGTTCTGCATTCCCCCCCCCCCCTCCCCCGCACCAGTGTGGCTTAGGTTCGAGTCATACTGTGAGTTGTGTTTGTTGGTTGTCTACTCCACTCCGAGAAGTTTTCTCCGGGCACTCGCCGGTACTTTTTCCCCTCTCCTCAGGGTAAAAACCAACCGGTGATTTGATACGAGTTGATTTGGTTTGATTTCTTCATAGTGTCAACAATTTGTGCCTCAGCGCTGAAGACACTTGACACTTAAGTAAAGTTCAATATTATTTTCAATGATCAGTAAACCTTTTGGAAGTTAGAGCGTATTTTCCACCTAACCTGGGTTCACTAAGAAATTGGCGTGGGGATCAGATTTTGCCGGGAAGAACTTCAACATGCATGTACTTCTTCCTTCAGTTCCCTTTCAAAATGTCTAAACCGATTTATTTAACTTTCAGAAACCAACTTGAAATCCTAGCTTAGCTTTACTGGTGACTAAGCATCCTTAATTTCTCGTTCTTTGTATCATTTTTATCCATGATTATTTTGCAGTGAAATGCTGTAATTATTATCGCTTGCTGCTATAATTGTGATAAGCCAACCCAAATCTAACCAGATAGTAGAGCAGAGCCGTTTTACGTACACCTAAAGATGAGTGTCAGGTTTTACTTGGGCACAGCCGGAATTGATTTCATTTTTGTTTTTCAATAATTATTTCAAACAGCTCAAAAAAGATAGTGTTTAGGGTAGCCCGATAACAAGCAAGCTTTCCGGTACCTACAGAAAGACCTCAGTTATTACATTCTTTGTAAAATTTCGAATTTGCAAAACATCATTGAGAGCTCAGAGATGATGTGGTATATCGCGTTCAAAATTTCAGGAAAAGCTCATTTATACACTTTCAATCTTTAGTACTTTATTCTTGGCTTGCTGCTTAGAAAAAAGATAGCCTCGTGCTAAATGAGTCAAGAATTGTACAAAGATTCCCCTATCTTATTAAGATAAGATGTAGTGTCGGCCCCGGGGGGGGGGGGGGGGTACTCGATGTATCCCTGGTTGGGGAGGTGCGGTGCGGCCCCTCATACCCTGACCCTGTTTAAGGCAATTATCGCTGATTTTCCTACCCATTTTAAGACAGAATTCCGATTTTTGATACTCTGTTTAAGAGTGTCGGCAATGAAATTTGAATGCATCCCGCAGATTAGTTAATCTTGTTCTATACCATGACGACGCAAAGAAACCAACTTCCCGTTTCTTCGCTAAAAGAATACCTGATGGGTGTTTTGAAACAATTAGTTCATGATCGAAGTACTTAGAAAGCTTTCATTGAGAGCCCTCAATAATCTTGGGTTGCCTCGAGCAACCCTCAGGTACGTGCCCTTAACTACTTTCCGCGTATTTTGTAACTTGAAAAACACACGCAAACTTATATTATGAATGATAAACATTTCCTTTCGCTTAAGGTGCTGTTACACTGTGAAATGTTTCGTGCAACTCAGTTGTCTCGCAATGTTTTGGCGAGATTGTGGCGAGACAAGTTGCACGAAACATTTCACAGTGTAATAGCGCCTTTACGTCAACAGAATGATTTTCCGCTTTCCGACAGGCCATCAACACGGATTTGAAACACCGTTATGCACAACTGGACCGTGAATGAATGACTCACAGCTGGAAAGTTAATCATTCATTACTCTCATAACCGTCATTTATTTATTTGCTTTATTAATTAATTAATTAATTTTTATTTTTTTTTATTATCATTTATTTCAGAGCAACGATTGCCGATTTTGTCGTTAAGCACTCGTATCATAGTGATTACAGACCGAATTGGACTCCACTCAGACCTATTACCATTATACATAGTAATGCACGCAATTTATAATTGCTTCTCATCTATTCTCTACTTTTTTGTTTTTATCATATTTTGACGTCATCTGAACGTAAAAGACTTTGTTAGTTTTACACCTCCTCCAGCTTCATTATTAATCGCCTAGCTTTTTCCGTTCTATCACTAAGCACCGAGTTTTTCCTTTGTAAGCTTTAATTTCAACCATGTTTATATAAGCACGCTTTCCAAAACCTCGTTTCACGGTATGTAATCAGTTTTCCCACCTCTTTCGTTTTTAAGCTACGATTTGCATAGGTTTCGATCGGGAGGCGGTTTTTGTTTTCGTGTTACTGTGACTTTTCCTGAAAGCTTTTCACTTGTTCTGATTATATTAATTCAATTAATGATCCAGCAAGTAATAGTGATAACTAAGCAAATAAAAAATCAACAATACATTCATCATGTATGTTTCAGTATCCTATTTATTATTCCTTTGAACATAATATTTTGATATTTTTGATCTCTGCCATCCTAAGGGGATTCAGCCATTAATGATGCCCTCTTCAAAACCTCTGAGATAGAAAAGCAAATTTAGTCATCATGCACAGTAGGCCTAACTCCAACCTTAATGCTAACCATTTAAAATCAGTGCGTTTTGTCGACTAACTCATGAAAAATGTATGCTAACCACATCCCCTTACTTCCAGCACCGATTTACTTACCAATGTACACGTACTTGCTAACAATTGACCTAGGTTGAAATCACTTTAACCTGAATTTAAAATTTACCTGTGACAATTATTTCCTTAGTAAAAAAGGGTCCCACTGCTCCCCACTTACGTAAGTTGTAGAAACCACAAATCTCACGGGCAGAAAAATTGACTGATCAGCAAAGAGCCACGTGTTTTGACAGGGATAAAGGAGGGACAGATCGATTACTGTTTAAGTCGGAGTCACAAATCAGTTGACTTTTGACTTTTGATAAAAGCTTGGAATTTCGATATGACAAAAGTCAACTTATTTATAAGTCCGACTGTACCACTCGGGATTTATTGGCGGGAAACACAGACAAGCACAGATCCCACTGAGCCTAACCTGTACCACACACAAACGAAATTGCTTAATTTAAAGGAAAGTGTAAATGTATAGGCACTATAAAGGCGTGTGCTTGGATAACGCATTTTTACTCGTGGATATATCCACGAGTTTTGGTGAGGCGGTTCTTTATGCAAATGTGTCACTCCTGCGTAACCGGAAGTTCGATCTAATAAGCCAATCAGGATGGATAATCACAACACAGCTTAGAAAGCTGTGACTTCCTGTTAGCGTGGTTGTGCGCCGCCATTGCTGTATGTCGCTTTTATACTTACGGTAAGTGTTTGAGCACCTTCCGCTGCATTTAGAAGCAAGAAACGGAAGAATTAAAGAAATGGCTTTCTTCGAAGGTGAAGCAAAATATTCTGAACAAGTACAGATTGGTGCAATTCATTGTGCACCGCCTTTCACTGACCAACGCGAAGACTTTAATACGTGTAGAAATGGAATCGACAGGCACATGGTGGGAAGGCAGTGCCTGTTCATCCCCTAAGCTCACGGGGGATAAATAAATTCCATTTGGAAGGTGACTGCCATTTGGAGAGTAACATCGAAGCTATCACGAAGTTTTGCAAGCTATACCATCAAAGCCACATGAATACAACTTGAACAACATCCGTGAAATGAAAAACAGTGACGCAACCATGCTTCCAGACACTAGTACTTGTGTGGTGGATCATAATGAAGAGCTGTTGAAAGACTCAGTCACTGATTATGTAACGAAAACTGATGAGAAATCCGTACCAATCTCCTGCGATAGAGCAAGGGCTGAGGCAGTACATGTACATGCTCCCCGGGACAGAGAACCTTCCAGGATTAATTCCTTACAAGAAAACGTCGAGCTTGTTTCAGAAAGACAAGGTAATTACAAAGTGTATGGTGCATTATTTAAATAAGGACTGAGCTCTTCTGAGTTGAGAAAGTGTTTATCTCTTGCTTTTGGAAAATATTATATCTCTATACCTAGACCGCAACTCAGACATAACAATCTTCGAGAGTAGGAGATTCTAATCTTCATTTTTATCTTATTATCCGCAGGACTGCTAAACACAAAACGACTTGTCAGTTCTATTGTGTATTCAAGATCAATCTGCTACTACGCATTCGACAAAATTGAACCAACAAAATGAGAATTATTGTCTATCAAGAGAAAGCTATTGATATCGGGAGACATTGAATCGAACCCATGCCCTGTTGCTCATGGAACGAGTACACATACAGCACAACTTACAGCACATACAATACTGAGAAATCCTTCTATAGTACTGTTGCAGGCTCGATTAGCTCAAAAAGGATTGAAGGCACTAGAATGTACCTCAGATGGTTCATGCTTCTTTTCTTCTGTTGTCCACCAGTTATACAATGATCTTTCCTGTCACATGAATGTCCGTGCTGCTGGAGTTGAATCCATCAGAAACAACCGTCAAAAATTTATTGGACCCATTACAGAGCAATTGTGCATTTGTTGTCACAGCAACATACATGGTGTGATGCACTTATTGTGCAAGCAGTTTGCGATGTATTAAATGTTTCTATACGTATAAATGAATCCATTGAGGGGTGGGCACCAGTAACTGTTATCAGTCATATAAGCGGACAACAGGGAACTACTGTGAACACTGGACATCTAGATGGAAGACACTATGTTTCAGCATTTCAGTTACATTATTACAATGACAGTATTTCAGGTTATGAAATCAGCGGTGTTACCAATGTCAACAATAATATTATTCAGAGCCTGGTAGTAATCGATTAATTAACGATGGCCAAAAATGATGTGAGTGTCAGTAATAATTTCTACATTTAGCAGTGGCAAAAAAGAGCTTATATGAGAGAATCTATCAAGCGGAAGAGACAAAATCACTTGAAGAGTTCAGAGAAAAGAAAAACAATGCAAAACGCCAAAACAGATCTGAAAATATTAAAGCAGCAAGGGAATAGGAAAAGAAAAGCAATCCAGAACATATCAGGGACCTAAACAGAAAAGCATAAAACCATAAAAATATTTTAAGGAAAGCTATGCAGAGCTCCCGGGGGGGGTACTCCTCGGAATTCTTGGTGGGGGTGTGCCGCCCGGGTCTTCAAAACCCGACCCTATTTCAGACCTAAACATGCCATTTTCCACACCCGTTTTCAGACCTGACCTCTAAAATTCATACCCGTTTTCAGACCTGAACTTGCAAATATACACCCGTTTTCAGACATGGCTTTATAAAATCGTTACATTATTATAGCATCCGAGTGAAATCACAACAAAGTATATTACGTTAAAGCATGAATATTTTTTTTAGGAAGTATAAAGCACCAAGAATTGCATCAGGCACAAAATTCAAGCTTTAAATTGTGCCGTCATGAAAACAGTTTGCACATATACTAATCGATATAACGGGAACAGAATAACAGAACAGAACAATAATATGAAAAAAGACGAACTCGAAAGGAATGAAAAGCTGGAATGACATAGTTTATCTATTTCTTTTTCTCGCTATCAGTTAGTCGTTCCACTTACGTACTGAGAAGAAAAATATGTTTGTAAGCTTTCGTAAATGTTCCCGGCCCCAAAAACCCGACCCGACTTCAGACCATAATTGTCAAAATCTATACCCGTTTTCAGAACAAAACGGCTCAAAAACCATACCCTTTGGGGCGGCACATACCTATATACCTTATATAGGGGAGTACCCCCCCCCTCCCCCCGGGGGCAGAGCTTAAGGCTAAACCAAACTGAAATTTGTCAAGGTCAAGACTCTATTAGACATTCCATGTCAAAAGTGATTCAGTCTTTTTCGTGATAAGATAACACAGGGCCCTGAATATAATGCACTTGTTGTGATCAGTTATGGTTCAGATCATCTGTTTCTAAGTGTAACAGTATCAAATATAGTGATAGATATTCGCAAGGTTTGTTGGAGGAATGTATAACTGGCACAAAAAGTGTTAATATTACTGAATGGATCTGTTCTACTTGCTAAACCTGATGACATTAACAATATGACCTGGCAACAAAAATCAGACATTATTCAAAATTACCCTGTCATCTGTGCAACGAACTTTGAACACATGGTACAGCTCTTTATAGAGGATGTGTTAACGAGTAATCTTATGCCTATCGGAGAAATAGTATACTTATTTCACAGGGTTAAATTCCAGCAAAGGGGATTACCTCACGTACATGCATTATTTTGGGTATCTAGTTGCATATGAGAGCCCACCGTGCTGTTACACAATTATCCAACTATCAATGCTAATGCATAAAGAAAACTTCAGCCTGTCAATTTTAAACGATCGCGGTAACTTTCATATCCACGAGTAACGACAGTGGCACGTTGATCTGTACTCGTTACAACACTCTATACGGGATTGAGTTGTTCAAGGTGTAACGCGGGGCCCCGTGGCAAGGAAAGAGAGCTAGTTGCTTGGCGACGGGAGAAAGGACAAGAGTCCCAGGAGACGAATCAGTCGTAAGCAGGAATGGAAACTACGACTTCCGAAACTCTACCCATTGAGCTACTAGGTCTCCTGGTTTTGCTCGCGAAACTGTGGCCTGTTTCTCAAAAGTCCCGAGACTTTTCGGGCCTGTTTCGGGTGCCACAATTCCCTTTGTATCTCAAGAACGGATAGGATTTAAGTCGTCAAACTTCACGGACATGTTTCTTTTAGTTAGTTTGAAAACATGTTAAAAGATCGGCTTTTCAAAACAAACGGTTTGCAGTTTTACAGATGGCTTTTCGGGCCCGAAACGTTTTCGGGACTTTCGAGAAACGGGCTCCTGGTCTCATAGAGCATTTATTCGCCTACTCTAAGTTTTCGTCAACAACAGTGTCGTTGCTCAAATTAGCAGACTCTTGGAAGTTAGAAATGGATAACAGTCTTAAGTCTGTTTGCCTTTTTTCTTGTCCTAAGGAAGGTGTTCGATGTCATTAAGCATGATATTCTGCTCGCTTAACTTGCGTCCTCTTATGGTATTGAAGGGAACGCTATCCAGTGGTTTAGAAACTACGTAGTTGGAAGATCTCAGTATGTTGTATGTAAAGAGTCTGTTTCTGAAATTCTGCAGCTGTCTTTTGGAGTACCCGAGTCAAGGATCGGTCGTGGGCCCGACCAGGAGCCCATTACAAGGAGCGAACAACTTCCATACCTTTTTCCTCGGAAAAAAAGGCCGTTCCGGTCCGGTGACACAATGATTCCAAGTTACTTTCTTGTGACTGGTCATCGGACTCCCACGGGAGTCTCTTTCGCGGGAAATTCAATCTAAAAATAAATCGGTATGTGAAAACGCCGTGACGGGAATATAGGGCAGTTGTTCGCTCCTATTCATGGGCTCCTGGCTCGACATTATTTAACATCCATATAAACAACATATCTAAAGCATGTCATGCTATATGCCGACGACACTGAGTTGCATTACAGTTCTAAAAATGCTGGGGAGAATGTTTTACCTTGAAATTGCTTAGTATCTTTTCTTCGATAGGGATGATGACGATGCAAAAATCTGGGAGACACCACTGTCTTAGCGCGCAAAAAGTGTTCTTGCTTAAGCTTCCTAATGCGACTCGCAAGGTCGTCAAAACCTCTTGATGATCTATATATCCTGCGGACATTCGACTCTTAAACAGAAGCAATCTTTTAAGTATCTCGGTGTGATAGTAGACGATTCGTATGTTGGATTAGTCACATATCCTATGTCTCTTCCAGAGTCTACCCGAAACTTAAGCTGTTAAATAGAATCTCCACTTTTCTCGGCCCAAATGCTCTTTTGAAGATCTATAAAGTGACAATTTTACCCATTTTAGATTTTGGTTCCACAATATAGGGATCCAGCACGAAAAAAAACTCTCAGTTTTTGGAACGGTTGCAAAACAAAGCTATGGGAATTATCCTAGGGACAAACCACCGAACCTGCTCTCAAACGATGAGAAACAAGCTAGGACTTCTGACGCTATCTAGCAAACGAAGGTTTATTCGTGTTCAGCTAGTATATTTTAAAATTGTCAACAATTACCGTTATGTTGTCCTTTACAAATTGAGAGTTACATGTCTTAGAGGTCTGAACAAGGTACCACCTAAGTATCTGTTTTCCTTGACTCTGAAAAGTAACGAAGAAATCTATTTATTTTCTCAGTACTTTTGTTTACCTGAAGTGAACTTTTTTTTACTGCAAATGTCAATTTGGCAGCCTAAACCACCTGCATGCATCATACTTTTGTCAGAGTATATTCTTCGATTCTTTCAATTCACCCCTCCTCCCCCCAAAAAATATACCTAGATCTGCCACTGATTTTGACTGCGTAAACAATTACATCTCAGTCATTCATTTCCAAATTGACAATACTTGTTTGCATGAAAATTAAGATTCCAGTAATTTTCTTTGGTGATTCATAGATAAAACTATTTACCTCTATTTCGTTGATTGTTGTGGATCTTAATTTCGTCACATAAGCTTA
>NC_090871.1:1021934-1024434 GCF_036669935.1 Montipora foliosa
CGATTCTGTTATTATTGTTCTGCATTCGTTTATCAAACTAAAGTCCAAAAGAAAAATCTCTTAAAGGACACACCAAAAACTTTCGAACAGTGAAAATATAGATGCATACGGTTATTAGCCACTTCGCTCTTTCAGCATTTTCAACTTGCCGTGCTCATTGCTGCCGTTCCTCAAAAGTGAGAGGATATGTAACTAGACGTTGGTTATCCCAAGCGTACAGCACTTTCTCCGTTGGATTGTAATCCACCATGGAGTTGTAGCCATACTGGTTGGTGAACTTTATGTTGGGGTTCCAGGTCCGTCCCGTTTTGGTGTCGTACGCAAAGTTGATTGTGGTTTCCCTGGGGTTGTACTCGTCAATTGTGTAAATAATTCCACAAGCAACGAAAGCATTGCCCATTGTATTCATACCCTCTGTGAAAGAAAGAAATGGGCGATATTACATGACCGCGAGGAGACAATAGTGACAGCAGCGATCGAGTGAAATATTTTTCATAGCTCAACGCTGGAAATACCAATAGTCGTAAATTCGTATAGACGAATTTATTGTCTGATACGTTAAAGACATCTGGTATAGAAAGGAACACGTACATTAAGTGCCAGATGGCTTTAGAGCTCAGTGGGTGACTGCAATGTGTCGCGCAATCGCGTTCTCATAGGTTTGAATCCTATGCTGATTTCAAGCATTGAGTTTTCAGTCTTCTTTAAGACAAGTGCATGACTAATGAAGTTGTGTCATTTCTTGCGTCAAATTTTCGCCTTGAAAATGGAATTGCTTGGGTAGGAATAGAGGTCTATTCTCAGGGAATTGGTTTTGAGGCACCAAAATGACTACGCGCTGACGTTGAAAATGTCGCTAACGCGAATTGTACGTAATTGTCTAATACGAGCCAGAAAATGAATCAAATGACTTACCAGTGGATAAGGCATATGAGCGAGTTACCACGTTTTTCACGACATCGATCTTCTGCGCATATAGCCGTCTCGAATTGTCCGAATCACCCCATAAAGCCCACAGGCCCTGTTCATCGACAGCCAGGTCTACTGCACAGTACCCTCCACACCATCGATAGCCGTTTCTTCTTTGTGTAAATCCGCTCAAGGTAATCTCTGCTTCGAGTTTATTTGTTTTTAAATTGAACTTGACAACTTTTGGTGAATTTTCCCTGTAAATTGAAATGAGGAAATGGCTCAGAATGCTTTTGAAATGAACAGTTAAGAATGCACCGTTTCGACAATTCCAGTGCAAGCAGCAGTATTGCGGAACAATTGTTAGCATAGCTTAATCCCACGAGTGTAAACAGAGAACTTGCAAGGGTACATGACTGGTTAACGTTAAGCAGATTAACTTTAAATACTATGTTATATTTCGACCCAACCAAGAAAGGTTGATTCGCTAAATGGAAATTGTTATAAAGATAATGGAAAAAGAAAATTATGTTCCCTTGAACAAAAGGAATATGTTAAATATCTTGGAATTCTCATCGATAGCCGTCGACATTAGTTTTATTATGAGGGTAAGCCATAGACGTACTTGACGATCCTGATCTAGAGATATAAAGTGTCTGGAAACGCCCTTCTGTAAATCAATTACCTATCAGTCCTCCTTTTTAATCGCAGTATTAAACTATGGAATCTAACATGAAATTTAATTCAACCCAGTGACTTTTTAAGTATACAGTCTTTAAGAACAGTATAATTTATTTGTACAAAGATGAATTAGTTAATATTAAAGGAAAATTAGCCCAGAGGAAATAAAAGATTTTTATGCTTCATACTCCATACAGTCTGACTGATATTGTTGGCAAGGCATTGCTCTGGGCGAGCTCCGTTTGCTGGGACACAAATAATACCAAGCTGATATGTTTTGGATATTTTGGCCATGCAAGCCCTCTTGGGATAAAACGTTTATTGAAAATCAGCATGGTAACCTAGGACATACCCAAATATAGAAGACATAATCCCAGCAAAGATGAGGGGACACACGTCATCCACAAGAAAGCAAAAATACGGAGGGTGGGTAGGGAAAATTGATTTGACTCTGTTGAATCAGGCTCCGCCTGGCTTGCACAAATGGTGAATGATCTAGAGAAAATCTCGGATGACAGAAATGCTGAAACTGTAACATGGGAAATAACTAACTAAGCATGTCACACTCAGAATAAATCCATTTCACAAATACCAGAAGAGTGCACTTCTACAATACTCTGTCCTCGCAGCCCAAAGTTTAAACATAAAGAAATCTCGGGTTGAAATTCAGTACAAAGCCTATTCGCGAGTAGGTGAAAGGGTGTGGAACGAGATGCCATCTTCATTACGCAAACCCTCAAAAAAAAATTTAATTAAAGACAAATTGCCGCGGCAAGGCCCTCTTAACTATTCTGAATCAATATGATGATCATGCTGATACCACCCAAACAATTACAGCTTAAAAAAATTAGAAATGTTAATCTATAGTCCGGTGTGTATTTTGCAGGTAAAATCCGTTCTCAGGTTGAAT
>NC_090871.1:1029434-1046934 GCF_036669935.1 Montipora foliosa
AGAAACTGGGGGAGACAGCTGGAGGAGAACTCTTCCTCGACAGGCTTACCGCTGGTTCAACTCATTGCATGTTAAGGAAAAAACCTGTTTTGATCGGTTTGGCGAGCCAAACAACGAGTTTCTTTGCTGGCTGGGAAAAAGTGACACAAAATCGGCTGGCTGGGAGTTTCCTAACAATCTAGCTGGGAGCTGGAAATCCTAGGAGTGCGGAACACCTTTTTTACCTGCAAAAGTCAAACTCAGGAAATGTTTTATTAGCGTTTTCTTGAAAGCTTTTTGTCCATTATCATGCATTTAGGAAATAGATTTCGTTGGGTGTCCCTGCTGTACTATGCGTTAAATCGACATGAAATCACCAAATTTAAGGTTTCACACAAATGTGAACCTTTCATTCTTTTATTTTTACTCTCAAACAGCTTGTACCAACTTACTTTTAGAATACTTCGCGAATGGAAAAATAGCCAAAGACTTGCCATAGTGCAAAGTTATATTTTGCACTGGTCAACGGTTTCGTCGTCGTCGCCGTGGTAGATCTTAAGTCCCCAAAGAAATGACAACGGCTACGGCAACGAAACCTTCGCTTCAAAATAAATTAGTACCGTCGTAAGGACTTCGCTACTACTCCATCTTCTTCATGCTGTACAATGTAAGTGAAAAATCCTGCAACTTTGGTTTTAATTGGGCACAGGAGCCTATTCATGCTCTCGATCAAGTTAGCGTGTAGACATGCTCAATTTTGAGGAAAATGTGGTAACATGATGGAGTCCACCCAAATCTCCTGGAAATAATGGAAACCAGGAGCTCATCAAGATGGGCTCCTGTGGAAGCTCATCTCAGGAGGAATGTTACTAAAAGTTGGAACGGGGAACGGGGAAACGGGAACGGGGAACCGGAGTCTGGGAACAAGTTTACAGCGGCAATCCGCACTAGAATTCAAAATGGCTGACGAAACCAAGTGAATTTAACAGATCTTACATAATAGCGATATTTCCTGTTTACAAACATTGACGCCACATTTCCTTTGATATTCAAATTTGCCAACCACGGAACAAAAGAAGTCATTGTTTTAACAGTCAATTAGATTCTGGTTGGCAAATTAATAACAATGGGTCGACGTCACGGCGGGAAGAATCTCTATACTGATATGAAAGCAAAGGTTTTGAGACTACGGCCGCTGTTTGCTGTTATTGGACTACTCGCTTTCATTATTATATTTATTGCCTTTTGGCTAAGACAAAACACCGTCGCTTATCCGGTGTGCAAAAATTTAAATATTTTGAGCAAGAGCCGATACAACGTAGATTTTATTTTAGTGGTGTACTATATTTTTGCTGGCCAAACCAGCCTTCTTCAGCTACAATGAGAGTTTACATTGGCTTGCTTCTATGTACATATGTATAGTAAATGGATGTTGACGTAATACTGGGAAAATGTGATAAAATATGGTAGTTACAACAAATTTGAATTCTAATACTGAGAGTAACGGAAAAATAACGGAAGTGACTGTAAATAATAAACTGAACCCAACTTCGTTGGGATTAATTGTCCTGCCTTTTGAAATTAAAAAAGGATCCCTGGCCTTACGGATCGAGTCTCTGTTGGAAAATATTTTTTCGATGGGAATTAATTGCATGTCCTTAGAAATGTTGTGGGGAGAGGAGAGGAAATGTTCTGCGACTGTAGTAGGTTTGGATTTGGTGTTAGCGTTATCTAAAGTACCGCGATGTTCGTTAAAACATAGTTAGTCCCCCTTCACTAACTATGGTTAAAACGGTCTTTTAAACGTCGTTTAGTTTCTCCTATGTATTGTAGATGGCATCTGTTACATTGAATCATGTAGATAAGGTTTTTAGTTTTGCAAGTTATGTGGAAATTAATGGAGCGTGTTTCGCCAGTAGAGAAGAAGGTGTAGTTGGCTAGTCCATGGAAAATGTAAGGACAGGTAGCGCAGTTTTTGCCACAGCGAAAGGACGGAATTAGAATAAGTTGCATTAGGGGACAGTTTAGCTAACAGTTTAGCTAACAGGTTACATTTTCCATGGACTAACCAACTACACCTTCTTTTTTACTGGCGAAGCACGCCACAAGGTAAGAAGTCGCTTCTATTCAATACTTCGCCTATATATTTTTCGGCTTCAAGATCAAGTACAGTTGTTTTCTCCAAAACGTTTTCACTGATTGCATCAGTTTGGGGAACCTGTGGTTTATCTTTTCAAGCGTTGTTTCACGTGTTTATTGTAAGGAGCCACTACGTTGAATAAACGAAATGTTTATTAGGGTTTCCTGGAAGACGAAGACTGCCTTATTTGATAATTCGACCCGCTACGTCCTCGCTGCTATCAGCCGATAATGGTTTATGATCACAAGCACTTAAAAACGCGAACTCTCAGTCTGCCAAAAGATGCAGATTTCAGAAGCACAAAAAAATGAAACGTCAAAACAAAGGTTGCAATCATTGCGTGAACGTCGACTTCGAATACTCACCCAGAAATACTTTGCCCAATGACTAAGCCCTTAGGCAATATTGCTATAAATGACAGCAAACAGTGGCCCTAGTCTCAAAAACTTTGCAATTGCCGTCATATCAAACAGTGATGCAAAGTAATTTGTGACGTCAACCCAGAATCGAACCCATTCCCCTTCATTGCTCGGTCATGTATCAAACGATGACCACTTTTTCCGTCTTTCAAAGCGAATAGAAATGTCAGCAAATACAGTAAAATACAATTGGGACAGTTTTAGAGGACAAGTTAAGTGCGGGAAAGGTTAGTACAAATGATGGGCACTTTAAACTCTAGTACCAATCGTTACGGCAAGTAATTTACTGTACATACATGTTTCTTTGCAAGCTCAAGAACAAGTTCATCCACCGTGTGCTCTGAAGGAATTTTATCCCCCGCTTGTACCCGCTTGGATAGCTGCTTACTTTTTACCGGAGAGGATCGCTTGTAATGAAGTATGTTATCCTCTGAAATGGATCTATTGGATTGAAGCTGATTCTCCACTGAATCAGAAAGCACCATTCCCTGAAAGATGGATTACAGAATGCCATTTATTCGTATTCATACCAATGCATTTCAAAATTAAATTATCCAAAAGTTTAAAAAATACTTAATTGTTGTTTCTTTTGAATTTTGCAGACGTCAAGAACCTTTCCTTGTCTTTGAATATGGGGCCAAGAATTGGAGTTTCGTTCAAGCCTGGGTTTTCCAAGGCTTTTTTGCAATTCCTTAGTAAACTGAGGAGATCTATCAGTCTGGACGCTGTTTCTCTCCTTCGAATTTCCCTCCTCCACCATTGGCTCCGGAGAAATTAAACATCCGGGCCGAGTCGTTGGAAGCTGGATATGTGTAAAACATCAAGGTAATTTACAAAAATAACCTGTATGAAATTAAATGAATTCATAGTTGACGTGCGGGTCAATAACGACTGAGATCACTTGTCTTGGTTTTCTTATTGCATGATACACATCTCAGTTTGTGATAATGAGAAGTTCTTATTTATAATCGTTCCATAATAACTTCAACACCATCAAAGTCAGCAGGTGAAATTAAGTCTGATGTAGATTTAGGATGATCTTAAGAACGTTTTCAGCCTCACGTCGCAAAAATACACTTTAATTAAGAACGTTCAGTCTCAGCTCCAAAATTAGACGTTCTTATAAAAAAAAGAGTGTAGATACCTCAACGATAGCACCTAAGAAGCAAACTAGCAACAAACAGCGGGGTATCATCTCGCTTGGGAAAGGATCGTCCAGATCTGTCAAAACAACACGCTTTATGAGACAAGCATAATAATTGTAGTTTGATAAATTTGATAATTTGCTAATATTTCCCTGGAACTCGACTCTCTTGAGTTACTGCTTCGCCCAATAAGAGCTGACGAAGAGAGTCAAATCAGCAAATCATAAAGTCAAGCAAATACATGCAAACAAATACAAGAGTCTTGAAGAGTCATGCATGACGAAAGGTCGCTACGAAAATACTACTTCATTTGCCGGCGGGACTCGGTCCGAGAACACACGGTTGTAAGGAAGAGAAGAAGAATACAGGCAGATTCGCAGGTTTTTTTTGTTTTGTTTCAGTGTTCAGCCTATAACAAAAATCGCCCCAGCGACGCGACATGAAGCCGGCACTAAGCCCAAGTAAACGAGAATGTGGCATATTAAACATCAAAACTATAGTTAAATTATTTTTGACTCTCTAAAACCTTACAATCGAAAAACTGTTGTTAGTACGTTTCTTATGCTGCTTCACTTTTACTCAATTGAAAACCGTTCTAATAGTGGAACTTACCAACCCGTAGACTTAAAACAGCTTTGAAATTTTAGCCTCTGTAAAGAGAAAGAAAAACTAGCTTCAATAATCAAGGACTGTTTTTTCATCTAGAAGACGGTTTAGACTGTTCTGAGGAGGTAAGAAGATATTGAGAAACATGACAAACGATAAGGGCACGTGAAAACCAACAAACAAGAAAACAGCAGACCCAACTTACCACGTGTGTTCCCAGTGCAAAATGAATCGGTCAGTAGACTATCATTGCTTTAAAAGCTTTATCGAGTGACCTGGTTTCAGCCGAGGGAGCAGTTTAAAGAGAGCGTGCATGAGAAAAAAAAAAAGGAAAGGAACTTTAATTGAGTGTCTAGTCGTTCTAGCGCTGGAGCGCTAATTGGGGACACTGTAAAGTGAAATTAACAATTAAAATCTTTTGCGTACTTTAAACTTTGCAGTTTTAGCGATGAGGAATTTTTTCCGTGTTTAACAACATAGACTTTTTTTAGATTTTTCTCCTGCGCTTGCTTCGTTGCCGTAGTTTGTTTTTCTCGGCACCTTGCTCATAATGTAGCAAATACATTTTTTTTTTGCCAGTTTTCTGCCTTGTCAGTAACTGCCCTAAGACATCAATTCAGGTCCTACTTGGCCGTTTTCTATATTAAAAGAAGTTAACTATGGTAAAAAGGTCAGCAATATTTAACTCGCCGGGATTAATTCGGGATAAATCATGGTTTTTTAGGGCCGTTTACCATAATAAATTTTACTTTAATCCTGGCTGTCGTCGTAGCTATATAGCGACAGTGATTAAAGGGGTCACTAACCGCTGTGTTTGCGATAGTAAAATTCCCTTAACCATGGTAACAATTGTGACCTAACCATATGCATTGTTGGGCGGTGGCTCTTCCTGAAATGGGGAAAAGTGGATTCAACAGATGCGAAAGCAATTGCAGAATTGACCCCATTTCAGGCATCATAATAGCGATGAACAATCATGGATTGTTTTCAAGTATTGTTTTGAGGCAAGGATACTTTTTCCGTGATGAATGCTATAATCTACACTTTGAGTGGCTTCTTTAGTCCACAAGAAGTCTCGATAGTGCTGAAATGTTTTGTCAGACAATTAGCAAGCACAAGTTAAATCTGAGTTAAAATTGCGTCATAAAGTGAAGAACGATGAACAGCGCCGTTGAAGCTCTCAATTTTGTCGACTGCTTCTGATGTGAGGCCAAAAGTCTTAGCTCAAGAATTTGACGAAATTGCAGTAGTTTAGTCACTTTCCATGTCACTTTGCAGTTTCATTTATCTATCATGATTCAAGCCGGAAAAAACCTGACTGCTCCAGAAGTGTTGAATCTATGACCTCCCGGACGCCTTTGTAACTAAACAATGAAATTACCGGCAAGAGACTCATGTAAGCTATAGGTCATCAAATTGATCACAACTCTAAAGGATACAGCTTTATTTCAATGACCAAAACGCGAAGAAATACGCTCCTTTCCTCGCTCCCAGCGCTAATAAGTAAAACTTTTGGGCAGTTGAGCCCGGTTCCCACTTGAGCGATAAGCACAAGCGTCAAGCACAAGGATGAGTTTTGCGACGTTCAGACAGTGTTTCAAACTTGGCATACGCAAGCGTAATAACGTCGGAGAAGATCTATAGTAAAATTCAAGATGGCGGGCAAATCGTCGTGCTTCTGCTTATGCTTAACTTACGCCGGTTCCCACTTGTGAAATAAGCACAAGCGTGAGATAAGCACAAGCACAAGGGAACCGAAAAATCCTTTCCTGGAGTGGATTTATCGGTTCCTTTGGTGCAGGTGCAACGTGATCCAAGTGAACATGGATCAGTGGCCCTTTTCCGGATCATCATCCCAAAGGAACGCACCCAAAGAGTATGGCCATTTCACATCTAAAACTGACTGTCATGATTTATTTGGCTACAGTATTGGTTTCATTTTTGTTTTTCATCAATTATTTGAAAACCGCTCAGAACGGTTAATGTTTGGGTTTTGTCATCGAGTAATATACATATCAGTTAATGAGGAAATAGAGTTAAATTAAGGATAAAACGATCTCTAATGTACAGAAAGTCTTTGAGGTCTTAAAATGTTCCTGAATTGTTGTACTTCAAGGTCCAGGATTCTTACGACATTGGTCATCTGATTTCCTTTTATATGAACATTCGATTTTGCTCACAGAAGGCATCATGCCACTTACAAATTGACTTCAAAAAGTAAAAGAACGTAGTTTAATCTCCAGTTTTAAACCTTTTAGCTTTCATAACCAGCCAGTTATTAGCCTTCAAAAACTGATAACCTCAACCTCGTCCCCAGGGCTTTTCTCCGCCCAACTCTCGGCATACTTCGTAAAATTTGCAAAGCATGATTGCTCAGAGATTATGTGGTATCAGTCGTGTTCAAAATTTCAGAGATGGCTCATTTATGCAATGCACTTTCACTATTCAGTACTTTATTTTTGGCTGGCTGATTAGGAAAAGAAAGCCTTGTACTAATGAGGCAAAACTTGTACAAAGATTCCCCTACTTTCACTATTCAGTACTTTATTTTTGGCTGCCTGATTAGGAAAAGAAAGCCTTGTACTAATGAGGCAAAACTTGTACAAAGATTCCCCTATAAAAGATCTCATTAAGATAAAAATAGTGTGCAATGAAATTTGAATGCACTTTGACTAATTAATCTTGTTCTATACAATGATGACGCAAAGAAGCCACACAAAAAAAGCCTGATAAGTGTTTTGAAACAATTGGTTCATGATTGAAGCACTTGGAAACTCAAGAATCTTGGTGTGTCTCGAGCAACACTCAGGAGGAACGTGCCCTTCAAACTTTCCGCGTATTTTGTAACTCGAAAAACACACGCAAACTCTGTCTCGATTGACTTGGTGTACACTTGTCCGTACATTCCAAAAACCAATTATAAGTACCCTGTACGTTGTTTATGATAAACATCTCCCTTTCGCTTACGTCAACAGACATGTTCCGCATTCCTTTGAGGCCACAGGCCATCAACACGGATTTGAAAGACCGTTCATTCTCTATTCCCCCCCCCCCCCCCTAAGAATTGCATAATCATTGTTTGCAATTTCTCCTGGGACATTAAGATGTCCCGAGAGAAGTAAAAAACACAGCCTATGGAAAAGTTTTGGGGAGTATAAACAAGGTGTCTTATGGGATTTGAGAAAGTAGAGAATACAGGAATCTAATGGCGCACAGCCGGAAAGGTAATCATTCATTACTCTCATAACAGTCACTATTTATTTATTTATTTATTTATTTATTTATTTATTTATTTGACTGTTAGAAAACAGTCCTAAGAAAATACGCGCGCTGATTGGTTAAAAATCGTCTTTCTATAACTCGATAGAGACACAGAACTAGCACGAGCTGTTGACGTAGTGATGGCGCGAGCAAAGAGAATTTACATTTTGATAATTAGAGTAAACAAGTTGTTTTCCTTTTTCTCGTCGCGTTGTTTTCTAAAAGAAATAGAAAACATGTACTCCGTGTTTCTATCGAGTTATAGAAATACTCATAAAAGTTTGAGAGAACTCGAAAAAGCTGTGGAAACACTCGCCTGCGGCTCGTGTTCCCAGAGCATTTCTCGTTCTCCCAAACTTTCACTCGTGTTTCTATAACTCGATAGAAACACGGTACATGTTTTCTATTTCTTAAATGTTGAACGATGTTGACTGATGGGGTGGGAGAACGGTTGCAACACATCGTCAACATTTGATTCAACAGAAAAGCTTCACGAGAGGCCTTGTATTCCGGCCCGGTAGGCTGCAGCCGTGGTTGTTTTCATGGATACAGACATGGATACGTCATTGAGAGAAGTAGGGGGGAAAAGGCTTCATCAACTTCATTCAATATTCGCGATCATGATAAAAAAAGAAATGCTGAATGATTGTTGAAACAAAGTTTAAACGCTTTTAAGGCGGCTCAAACCAACTTCAACACTTTCAAGAGACGTTGTTATTAGAAGGATTGACACTACAACACTTTATCACGAAACAGCAACGTTATGGTACCATGTGAAACATCAATTATTGCTGAACAAGATGCAGTCATTTTTGTAACGTGACAAGTTACCATGGCAACAGGAAAGTCTTCCAAAAACACCCTATATTTTGGCTTTATTTGCTCATATCTGAAAAACTAACTCGGTGACCCCTATTTTTTATGCCACAAAAGTGGTCAGAAGGCCAACTCTCTGCTAAGTTTTAAAAAATTCTGTAGAGCAGATTCAGACCTACCTTAGCTTTTCAATCATTTAAGGTGGCTCTGATACCACGCCACAGAATTCTTTTAACTTTGCAGAAAGTTTCATTCTGGCATGCTACTTACATTTCAGAAATAAAAAAAAGGGCTCACCGAGTTCGTTTTGAGATATGAGCAGCTAAAGCCAAAATATGGGGTGTTTTTGCAGGGCTTTCCTGTTGCCACGGTAACTTTTTACGTCACAAAAATGACGGGATCTTTTTACAGCAATAATTGGTGTTTGATATGGTACCATAACATCGCTGTTAAAAGTGATTATGTTTTGTACATGTAGTGTCAATCCGTCTAATAAGAACGTTTCTTTCAAGTGTTGAAACTGGTTTGAGCCACCTTAAATTCATTCAACATCGATTCAACATGTTCCAACACGGTTGGAGGGGTGGGGTGGGGGGGGGGGGATGTTGGTGGCAATCGGTTTCAACATCAGTGTTCAACAAAATCGAACAGAAGTTGAAACAAATGTTGAAGCGGTTTGCCCGGGCCTTTCGAGTCTTCATTTTGGCCCAACAAGCGACATGGAATCAGTTTCGTTTTGGATTTTAAAAAATCCGAGATTGCTGAGTATTAAAATGTTCGGATGTCGAGGGAGCGCGTGTTATAGCGATAGCTACTAGTACTAGAAATGCGAGAAAATAGGTTCAAAATATTTCCTTAGATTTTGACGGATATATATTTGAATGTTAAGCCCTCATCCTTTTCATGTGGTACGCAACAAGGTGTTAAAAACGCAACATGCTCATGCGCATGCGTTGCTAATGAAAGGCAGAATTGATAGCAAATATCTTTATTTTACAGTCAAAAATTATCGATTTTTTTGTTCAAACTTATGGTTGGGATCAGGGAGGTTATCCTAAATAGCCTTACTCTCCGTTTCCTCATTTAATTTTGGTTCATGTTTGTTTGTTTGTTTGCCCGTTCAAAGCACTTGTAAAGAAAAAAACAATAATCCGGCTCCTCTAAGGGTGGCAATTCATTATCGTAAACATAATTGTGTAAGCAAGAACCAGCGTAAATAAACTAGATACGACCGATTTGAGGCTGATGTAGGGGTGGTGTGAGTGTGTTTTGTTGGAACCAGGAACCAAGAGTGAATTAGATAAGAGTGTTGTTATGGCCTGGGTGGGATGCCCAGGACAGTCACAAATGAGTCTATTTTTAGAATACCCGTTCCCGCGAAAATCAGTTGTCATGTCCCTGAAAAATAAAAACATGGAAGAAGCAGTCACGCGTGACACGGCTTCTTCTGATTGGTTAAAATTAGCGGCACTTTGTTTGTTTCCCGCGTTAAGTGCATCTATAAATCAATCCATTTGCGACTGTGATGGGGCAAGACAGCAAAGTAATAAATCAACACTCGCATCTAATTCACTCTTGAAGGAACCCATGACTAGGAGCGTAAAAGTTCATTGTATTTGTGGAACGGCGTTTTCATTGACTTTCCCGCGAAACCGGACCTTTCCAGCTAATCACAAGTCTTGCATGAGAAATTAATACCCATGGGATTGAAAATGGTCACTCGTGCAAGTCAACAACTCATCTAGAAATAGCATGATCTGTGAAAATGCCGTTATGTAGACCTCAAGGGCGGACCCAGGATTTTTCTTAGGAGGAAGTGCACCACTAAGGAATGCCATAGCTGACTGGTGACGGTTTTTTTTTTGCTTTTTTTCTTTTTACAGAATACCAGTTCTCTTAGAAAGCCTCTCAGGTCATCTCAAGGAGGAGGGAGCTCTTAGGACCTAGTATTGGAGTTGAAGGCTCTCCTGGTTATGGGCTTCTGGTTAAACCCTTAAACTAAACATAAAAACGGTTTCACAAAAAAAATTAATTTGACAAGCACCGCTTACATAAGCTTACTTCTTGTTTGGGATAGCACAAATCCGAGAATTTCAAAAGATATTAGAAACGCTCAAAATTTACATTTACAACATTTCGGGGCATTTTCCAAGAACCACCTTTTTTATTTAGCAAAGCCAGTTTCTGAATTGTCAAAATCACTTAGTTTCATTCCATAGTCGTTCCTTTAGATGATCCATCACAGATGATCAAAGAACTGGGTCGATTTCGGACTCGTTGAAGTATTTTTTCTTAGTGTTTGGTAGTTGAGCTGGAAGGTTGGAGTTTGAGGCGTTAAGTTCGTTATTGAAAAGACCAAACCATTTGACGAAGGGTCGTCTTCATGTGTTTGAAGATTGTCAAGCATTTTTATTTCAAGTGTAATCATTTTAAGATCGCTTCTCAAGGGAGTGGAATTGTCTTTACGTATCTTGTGGTCCTCCTTGTGGTTGTTATTCAGCCGCAGGAACGTCATAAAAAAGGTTTTTGGGGGAAGAGTGCACAAGAAGCAATAAAGAAAGGGTCGGAACAGATCAAACCGCTGACATCATCGTATTTTTGTTCAAGGTACTTTAGTTACAGGCTTTAGCTTTAAATAACAGTCCCCATTCACGTGCGACTATTTTTTGTTTGTTGGGGAGTATTTTCTTTTTTATTGTACTCTCGTTTTCAAAAGAGGATTTTCCAAGCTAGGAAACCATGGCATCGGAATAAGACTAAGTGATTTAGACAATGCACGAAACTGGCTTTGCTAAATAACAAAGGTGGTTCAGGGGAAATGCCCTAAAGGACATTTTGAACGGTAAATGTTGAAAATGTAAATTTCCAGCGTTTCCAGTATCTTTGAAATTCTTGGTTTTGTGCTACAGTAAACACCCGCATATAAGAACCTAGATCTTTCCAAGTTAGGCTAAATAGGTTCTTATAAAATGGTACTTACAGTAGTTTTACTGAATTTAGGCTATCTAGGTTCTTAAATTGGTTCTTATTTCCAGAAGAAATCTACTCTATGACAAGACTTTTTCCAGAAACCATTGGTATTACTGATTTCCTCTGATGAGAACGCTGATACCTTTGTATTTCATAACCATGAAAAATAAGTCTTGAACAAGATCTGAGCAATTTAAAGTGCAATTTGTTCTGGTCGCCTTAAATTTCAGGGTCCTTTTTCTAACATAGGAACCTGTTTAATGTTTCAGCCTGACCTGTTTCTTATGTGAGGGGGGGTCTAAAATCAAATTTTTAGGCTGACAGATTCCTAAATTCTAGTTTCTTATATGCGGGTGCTTACTGTATTTCAAACTAGGAGTATCCTATCCTAGGAAAAAACTAGGGTATAGCTGACATTTCTGAACCAGCAATCACTTTGTGTCGGGTTTTAAACCACTCATCTCTGCGCCGTTTCCAACTCGACTGTACTGGTGAGAAGTCTGTCTTTTTGTATTTCCTCAGTAAAAAAAAAAGGCGCCCCACCATACTCCTCACTTGCATAAGAGTGTAAAAGCCATAAATCTCACGGGCAGAAAAATTTAATCAGCAAACAGCCACCTTTTTTTTGGACAGGGATAAAGGAGGTATAGAACGATTACTGTTTTAAATTGTATACAACTATTTTGAGAAACGTTGTCGGAAAAAGTGCACGCGACAATCCTGAAAGGTATTGTGGGTGATTTTAAGTGCACTGTTTTTCAAAGAAATTTAAAAGAATCGTACGGGAGGCCACTGATATATGCTTGCGAGTGCTGAAGGAAAGTAACAAAAGTAGGTTCGACAGCTACAGTCGTTAGCAACAGTGTATTGATCATATCCCATATTACCTTTCGGGATTGTCGCGTGCACTTTATTCTTGACAAACTTTCTCGAAATAGCTGTAGTCGGAGTCACGAATCAGTTGACTTTTGACATTGTGATGAAAGCTTGGAATTTCAATATGACAAAAGTCAACGTATTTGTAACTCCTACTGTACCAGTCAGGGTTCATTGGTGATGGGAGGCTCCAAATAATTTCTCTTCTGCGCCAAACCTGTACCACAGCCAAAACCAGACCGAAAAGTGCAAATATATGGCACGAGGAAGGCGTACCCTTAGTAGTGCATTTTCTGTACGCAGTACAACACTCTATACGGGATTGCAACTAGAGATGTACAAGGTGTAACGCGCACGTGGGAAGGATAGAAAATTAGCTGCTTGACGACGGGCGAAAGGACAAGAGTCCTAGGTGAAGAGACCTAGAAAGGAATCGAATCTACGACCTCCATAACATCGGTCTGATGCCATATTCATTGCATGAGCCACTAGGATTCCTGGGAGCTACAATACTCGTCACCTTTGTTGAAACACTCATCCTCGTTTTCCTCCTCCTTCCATGTTGATTTTATGACTTCTGGCAGTTGCCCGAAAAAAATCAAATCTCACACAACTTTGACGTCGGGATAAGCTGCGATCAACACGATGATTTTAGACCATTCGATGATTCTAGACCATTCGCTAGTGTTCCAACGAAATGTGTCCGGTATTGTGGGTCTTCTTATCTAGTCCTGAACTATAGGACTCTGATTTTTCAGTTGTCCATTTACCCGTCACCAAGAAACTGGTTTCCTACTCTGGGGGATTTACCAATTGGGACATGTAAAACCGCAATTCATTACCCTAAGCGTGTTTTCACTTTCTTTTTTCTTCGCTTTTAATGGTCAAAGTACAAAGCACCCGTTTACAAGTTATAACACTAAACCAAAACAGCAGTCTCTGAAAAACTGCAATGTGTGTTGACTATGTTTTGTCAGGCATCTACTACAAAAACAGCACCAAAGCGTTCGTGATCAGCATATTAATTCCCATCACCAACTGATTGATAATTTCATTCAATCCTCAAAAGTAATGGGATAAGTGACAAGACGTTTGTTATCCCAAGCGTACAGCACTTTCTCCCTTGGATTGTAATCCACCATGGAATTGTAGCCATACTGGTTGGTGAACTTTATGTTGGGGTTCCACTGTTTTCCTGTCTTCGTGTCGTAAGCGAAGTTGATTGTGGTGGATCGGCTGTTGTAGCTGTCAATGGTGTAAACCACTCCACAAGCAACAAAGGCATTCCCCATCGAAGTCATCCTTTCTATCGTAAATAATTGAAAAAAAAAAGCCAGAAATTCTTCTCTGTCGTCCTAAGACGACACAGCGCGATCGTTTCTCATAAGAAAGTTTTCGTTTGAGAAAAAAATGTTGATTCATCGCGGAAAAAAACTTGAAGAAACGTGATCTTTTGCTCACAAACTACTTTGAGAAATCACAAGTTTGTGCCAAGATACGCTTTGATTTTTTTTCTCAGCATCGTGGCTTAGGAGAAGAATATAGAACAAACTTTGTTTCTTTAATGTTTAGGAGTTTTTCTCTGTCCTTGTGTGGGCCCATTTCCATCAGTAGGGCTAACGCTCACATGGTTGATATGGGATAAAAATCTAGCACTTCACATTACACTCTATTCAGTTAACTTTGTTTCTTTAATCTATGTTTGATGATATGATGTAAGATTGCATTTATTGTCACAGGATCGTTCGCCCCTAATTTGAAAAAATAGAGCTTTTCATATTGTTGAAAATTACCATTAAACAACAGAACTCAAAGCTTCGTGACAAAACAACATCGGTGGACCATAGATAGCTGCGTAGCTGGCGGTAGTGTTGGCGCGTAGAATGAGGAGGGGCGCTGTGAACCCTCCCCATTCTCTGCGCGGCTTTGCCGCTCGTCAATTTGCCTCTCTCGCCAACTACGCAGACTAGACCATACATAAACGCACAGTTTTCAAAAATCCCAATTACAATCCATTTCAATATTCTTGAATTTTACCCATCCCTGTCTCCTTTTGTATTTGCTGTTTCATTCAAATCTTCCATCAATGTTTTAGAAGTTATTTTCACGTTTCGCTTGATTTGGCTGCCAGTCGTCGAATTTAGCAAAATCAGTTTCATGACAACGCCTCTTGAAGGTTCGGACTACCGAATTATCCTGTATTCAGGATTGCTATTCAGAAAAATGTGGTTATACCTGTGCGTAAGGACCAGGCATGTGTTCGGGCGTTCTTGACCACATCAACGTTATACGCTACCAGAGGATAACTGCTGCTACTGGTGCCATAAAGCACCCACAATCCTTGTTCATCCACTGCCAGGTCCATTCCAGAGTATCCACCCCATTGGTAATAGGCCTTCCTTGTATAGTAGCCGCTCACACTTATTTGAGCCTCCGCTCGCTCTGTATGTAGATTGTACTTGCAAATGTAGTAGGAACCTGCTCTAGGGTTTTTAAAAGAAATCATTTCAAATTTGACAATACTTAAAGGGATGATATTTTTTTCAATGTTGACTCGGGGATAGTCGGAAAAAATACGAATGCTGCTTTGCAGGAGTCCGAGTACTAGTTCCGATGCTCAATCTTCCACTGAGCTTCAGGAGAATCATGGGAACTCGCCGGGCTATAAACTAGGTTCATGTGACAATTGTCCTGTTATACTGCTAGGATATGAATCAGGTGTCAAAATGGAGCATTCTTTTATTTAATTAATGGTTAGCTTAGTTGTAGAGCATCCGACTTATAATTGGAAGGCCTTGGACTCGACTCGTGTAAACCAGCAATCGGATTTTTTTCCAACTATCCCCGAATCATCATTAAAAAAAAATCATTTCTTTCTCCATTTCACCTACCGCGCCTACCAATTTCCATCTCAGTCATTCGTTTATAAATTAACAATACTTGTTTGCATCTTAGGTTCGACTCGTGTAAAGCAGCACTCGAATTTTTTCCGACTATCACCCGAGTCATCATTGAAAAAATATATCATTTCTTCATTTCACCTACCGGTACCGCGGTTACCAATTTCCATCTTAGTCACTCATTTATAAATTAACAATACTTGTTTGCATGAAAAGGTTTGGCCATTTCCGGGTTCACCTCCAGCTTCAATTTCGATTTTTTTTTTTTAATGGTAAAACTCTTCTCTGTACGAATTTGTATATTTCTGAAAATCCAACCAAGATATGGCAAACTTAAAAAAAATTATCTTTTATTTTCTTTTGGCACGATTTCCTGTTGTCATTTCGCTGAACAAACGAACATAAATTGTTTACCTGTTGTAGTAGAGGTATGGTCCATACACCACAGCACCTGTTCCGTCCCAGCTGTAAGGCAGTGTGTACTTCTTATGCACCAAACCAGCTTTAAACTTGTCCATGTTTTCATATTCTTCAAGCACATTTCCAGAATAATACTCCATCACAAATATAGTCTCAGCTCCCATGGTTCCAAGCGGGTCTTTCATCCAGGCTCCCTGAGTATAATATCTTGCGTTGTGGGTCACAGGTTTACCAATCGACTTAATGTAAGAACAATTGTCTGGAACAAATTTTTGAAAAGTTAACCTTATTTTGTACTGAGCGTAAACAACTGCATACCCCCCTCCCCCCATGTTTAAGGATTCTTATCTGTATTTAAGAATGAAAAGGCTGAAGACTGTGGGTTAAATTAATATAATAAGACAATTTAGTTTGAAGCAGATCCTTGGCCGAGTTGTTTAGCACCAGTTAATACTCAGCACTTAGGCGATTTACATACCATGGAAACCTATTAATTAGGTCACACTTAATCATGGACTAGACTAGCGATATACCAAGCTTAACAACATGTCGGGAAAAGAAAAGCCATTTGTTCAACTATGATCTGTTAGAGACGTGGTTTGACGCAACATGGTGGCAGGTTAAATATAAAACAACCTTAGAATCCAGGAACAGGTTTTTACGACAGGAAAAAATGACGTCTCACTTCTGAAGATACAGAGAGATTTATGCCCTCACTCCCCCCTCCCCCTCTTAACCCGGAAAGACTACGTCAGGAAACACAACTTGCGTGCCTTGTTGTTTATTTATTATTTACTATTTTATATTTATTTTTCTAACAGTCTACTATCGGCAAGATAGTAAAAAAGTAGAGAAAAGGGATGACTACAAACAAAAGAAGGAGATTGTAAAATTATTTTCATCAGTTAAAGAGAATCAAAGATTATATCATCGGTTAAGCACAAAACAAGTAAACAAACCTCTCTGAAGAATATAGATACTCTCCTTCGCTTTCTGTAAGTCGTGCTGCTCCGCAATAATCATCCTTAATAACTAACAATGTAAAATAATTAAATAATTAATTAACTTAAGGAAGGAAACTTCTCTGTAAAAAATGGCCAAAGGATGTAAAAAAACTTGTTGCAGTTTTGTTGCCACTGTAATATAGCAAGTTCAAAGAATACTGCTATAGTAAAATTAAAAATTTATACTTTGATTGATCTCTAGGATTGTTAATGGATAATTTTATCTAGTGATCAACCAAACAGCTTCTAATCTTAATGTCTCTTTTACTCATCCACTGGATCGAGTCAGTCAAACTTATTTTGAAAAATGCTTACGTGTTTCTTTGCCAGCTCAAGAGCAAGATCTTTAATGGACAGCTTTGAAGAGTGAAGAGATCGCTTACTGGCCATGGGCAGCTTGACGGACGAAGAGACAAGTGCGTCAAACTACAAAGATATTTCCAGACAAAACAAATGTTAGTGTTGGGATCAATATTCACGTGGAATTTATCATATTTCTAAGGGTGGGGTAACCTCGTTCCTGGGGCATTTCTCTTCCCAACTCTCAGGGGAGAAACAGGACCGAAGTTTAAGGGTAGTTAAGTCTCTTCTCTGAATTGTTGATTATCGATTATCGTTAATTCCTAATTACCTCTGAATTTGCTCTTACCGTTAGTTTAGAAGACTGAAAGTTTGATATGGACTATGGGAAATGGTCATATTTGTTTGAAAAGATAACCCCAGTGTATGGACATAGAACTCGAACCTGGGAACATTTGATGATTAACCCATCACAGGAGCAGTCGTGGCTCAGTTGGCTAGTGCGCAGCTTTCGGAGCGAGAGGTCCCCGGTTCGATCCTCGGTGACTTAAACGTCTGTTTCGACTTTCCTCTGATCCGTGTAGCTATAGCTTTAAATACCCGTAAAACGGAGCACTGACAGAGGGAGGGGGGTAAAGGGCGCACCGTCGGCTTCCATTGATAC
>NC_090871.1:1066934-1074434 GCF_036669935.1 Montipora foliosa
TAATATCTCTATTTTACAGTCAAAAATTATCGATTTTCTTTTCAAACTTATGGTTGGGGTTGGGGAGTTTATCCTAAATAACCTTTCTCTCCGAAATTTACATTTCCAACATTTCGGGGCATCCTCCAAGAACCACCTTTGTTATTGAGCAAAGCCAGTTTCTGCATTGTCAAAATCACGTAGTCTCATTCCATAGTCGTTCCTGTAGATGTTCTGTCAGGCAATCAAATCACGGGGTTGATGTGGGACTCGTTGAAGTATTTTTTTTCTTAGTGTTCATTAGTTGAGCTGGAAGTTTGGAGTTTGAGGCGTTCAAATGAAAAGTTCAATCTTTGTCAGTTGATTCTGATGTGAAATTGTGACCGTGGGAATATTTTATCCAGGAATATTTGACTCAAGTTGGTGGCACCTGAGATAGAAAAGCCCGTATTTCAGGCCTCGCTGCTACTGAGCATGCTCGAAATCAAACCTTCCGTATGACCGTAGGAGATCTGGGTACGAGATTAGCCCTCATGCATTTCATTTGGTACGCAACTAGGTGTTAAAATGGAACATGCTCATGCGCATGCGTTGCTAATGAAAGGCAGAATTGATAGCAAATGTCTCTATTTTACAGTCAAAAATTATCCTTTTTTTTTTCAAACTTATGGTTGGGGTCAGGGAGGTTATCCTAAATAAACTTTCTCTCCGTTTCCCTTAAACTAAATATAAAAACGGTTTAACACTTCCGGTTTCACAAAAAAATTTAAGTTGACAAGCACCGCTTACATAAGCTTACTTCTTGTTTGGAATAGCACAAATCCGAGAATTTCAAAGATATTGGAAACGCTCGAAATTTACATTTACAACATTTCGGGGCATTTTCCAAGAACCACCTTTTTTATTTAGCAAAGCCAGTTTCTGAATTGTCAAAATCACTTAGTTTCATTCCATAGTCGTTCCTCTGGATGATCCATCACAGATAATCAAAGAACCGGGTCGATGTCGGACTCGTTGAAGTATTTTTTTCATAGTGTTTGTTAGTTGAGCTGGAAGGTCGGAGTTTGAGGTGTTGAGTTCATTATTGAAAAGACCAAACATTTGGCGAGGGTCGTCTTCATGTGTTTGAAGATTGTCAAGCATTTTTATTTCAAGTGTAATCATTTTAAGATCGCTCCTCAAGGGAGTGGAATTGTCTTTGCGTATCTTGTGGTCCTCCTTGTGGGCGTTATTCAGCCGCAGGAACGTCATAAAAATGGTTTTTGGGGGAAGAGTGCACAAGAAGCAATAAAGAAATAAAAAGAGACGAAAGGGAGGTGGAACAGATCAAACCGCTGACATCATCGTATCTTTGGTCAAGGTACTTTAGTTGCAGGCCTTAGCTTCAAATAACAGTTCCCATTCACGTGCGACTATTTTTTGTTTTGTGGGGAGTATTTTCTTTTTTATTGTACTCTCGTTTCCAAAGGAGGATTTTCCAAGCTAGGAAACCATGGCATCGGAATGAAACTAAGTGATTTAGACAATGCACGAAACTGGCTTTGCTAAATAACAAAGGTGGTTCAGGGGAAGTGCCCCAAAGGACATTTTTAACGGTAAACGTTGGAAATGTAAATTTCCAGCGTTTCCGGTATCTTTGAAATTCTTGGTTTTGTGCTACATTAAACTCCCGCATACAAGAACCTAGATCTTTCCAAGTTAGGCTAAATAGGTTCTTATAAAATGGTATTTACAGTAGTTTTACTGAATTTAGGCTATCTAGGTTCTTAAATTGGTTCATATTTCCACAAAAGAGATCTACTCTATGACAAGACTTTTTCCAGAAACCATTGGTATGACTGATTTCCTCTGATAAGAACGTTGATACCTTTGTATTTCATAACCATGAAAAATAAGTCTTGAACGAGATCTGAGCAATTTAAAGTGCAATTTGTTCTGGTCGCCTTAAATTTCAAGGTCCTTTTTCTAACATAGGAACCTCAGCCTGTTTAATTTTTTAGGCTATCCTGTTTCTTATGTAAGGGGGGGTCTAAAATCAAATTTTTAGCCAGACAGATTCCTAAATTCTAGTTTCTTATATGCTTACTGTTCAAACTAGGAGTATCCTATCCTAGGAAAAAAACTAGGGTAGCTGAAATTTCTAAACCATCAATCACTGTGTGTCGGAATTTAAACCACTCATCTCTACGCGGTTCCCAACTCGACAGTCCTGGTTAGAAGTCTTTCTTTTTGTATTTCCTCAGTAAAAAAAGGCGCCCCACTGCTCCTCGCTTTCATAAGAGTGTAGAAGCCACAAATCTCACGGGTAGAAAAATTTAATCAGCAAAAGGCCACGTTTTTTTTGACAGGGATAAAGGAGATATAGAACGATTACTGTTTTAAGTTGTATAGTCGGAGTCACAAATCAGTTTACTTTTGACATTTTGATAAAAGCTTGGAATTTCAATACGACAAAAGACAACGTATTTGTAACTCCTACTGTACCACTCAGGGTTCATTGGTGATGGGAGGCTCCAAATAATTTCTCTTCTGCACCAAACCTGTACCAGACCCAAAACCCTACTGTACGGGATTGCAACTAGAGATGTTCAATGTGTAATGCGTCCGTGGGAAGAATAGAAAACTAGTTGCTTGGCGACCAGCGAAAGGACAAGAGTCCTAGGAGAAGAGCCCTAGGAAGGAATCGAATCTACGACCTCCATAACATCGGTCTGATGCCATATTCATTGCATCAGCCACTAGGATTCCTGGGAGCTACAATACTCGTCACCTTCGTTGAAACACTCGTCCTCGTTTTCCTCCTCCTTCCATGTTGATTTTACGACTTCTGGCAGTTGCCCGCCCGAAAAAAAATCAAATCTCACACAACTTTGAATAGGGGGGGGGGGGGGGGGGGAGGGCAAACGTCGTTATAAGCTGCGATCTTGTAACACGATGATTTTAGAGCATTCGATGATTCTAGGCCATTCGTTAGTGTTCCAACGAAATGTGTCCGGTATTGTGGGTCTTCTTATCTAGTCCTGAACTAGGACTGATTTTTCAGTTGTCCTTTTACCTGTCACCAAGCAACTGGTTTCCTACTTTGCGGGATTTAACAATTGGGACTTGTAAAACCGCAATTCATTACCCTAAGCGTGTTTTCACTTTCTTTTTTCATCGCTTTTAATGGTCAAAGTACAAATCACCCGTTTACAAGTTATAGCACTAAACCAAAACATGTGTGTTGACTATGTTTAGTCAGGCATCTACTGCAAAAACAGCAACAATTCCCATCACCAACTGATTGATAATTTCATTCAATCCTCAAAAGTAATGGGGTAAGTGACTAGACGTTTGTTGTCCCAAGCGTACAGTACTTTCTCCCTTGGATTGTAATCCACCATGGAGTTGATGCCATACTGGTTGGTGAACTTTATGTTGGGGTTCCACTGTTTTCCCGTCTTCGTGTCGTATGCGAAGTTGATTGTGGTGGATCGGCTGCTGTAACTGTCAATGGTGTAGACCACTCCACAAGCAACAAAGGCATTCCCCATCGAAGTCATCTTTTCTATCGTAAATAATTGAAAAATAAAAGCCAGAAATTCTTCTCTGTCGTCATAAGCCGACACAGCGCGATCGTTTCTCATAAGAAAGTTTTCGTTTGAGAAAAAAATGTTGATTCATCGTGGAAAAAAACTTGAAGAAACGTAATCTTTTGTTCACAAACTACTTTTAGAAATCACAAGCTTGTGCCAAGATACGCTTTGATTTTTTTTCTCATCATCGTGGCTTAGGAGAAGAATATATAACAAACTTTGTTTCTTTAATGTATGTTTGATGATATGATATAAGATTACATTTATTGTCACAGGATCGTTCGCCCGTAATTTGAAAAAATAGAGCTTTTCATATTGTTGAAAATTATCATTAAGCAACAGAACTCAAAGCTTCGTGACAAAACAACATCTGTCGACCATAGATAGCTGCGTAGCCGGCGGTAATGTTGGCACGAAGAATGGGGAGGAGCGCTGTGAACCCTCCCCATTCTCCGCGCGGCTTTGCCGCTCGTCAATTTGCCTCTCTCACCAACTACGCAGGCTAGACCATACATGAACGCACAGTTTTCAAAAATACCAATTGCAATCCATTTTAATAATCTTCAATTTCACCCATCCTTGCCTCCTTTTGTATTTGCTGTTTCATTCAAACCTTCCATCAATGTTTTAGAAGTTATTTTCACGTTTCGCTTGATTTGGCTGCCAGTCGTTGAATTTAGCAAAATCAGTTTCTTGACAAAGCCTCTTGAAGGTTCGGACTACTGAATTATCCTGTATTCAGGATTTCTATTCAGAAAAATGTGGTTATACCTGTGCGTAAGGGCCAGCCATGTGTTCGGCTGTTCTTGACCACATCAACTTTACTCGCATATAGAGGATTACTGCTGCTGCTGATGCCATAAAGAACCCACAATCCTTGTTCATCCACTGCCAGGTCCATTCCGCTATATCCACCCCACTGGTAATAGGCCTTCCTTGTATAGTAGTCGCTCACACTTATTTGAGCCTCCTGTCGCTCTGTATGTAGATTGTACTTGCAAATGTAGTAGGTATTTCCTCTAGGGTGTTTAAAAGAAGTCATTTCAAATTTGACAATACTTGAAGGAATGATATTTTTTTCAATGTTGACTGGGGGATAGTTGGAAAAAATACGAGTGCTCCTTTGCAGGAGTCCAAGTACTAGTTCCGATGCTCAATCTTCCACTGAGCTTCAAGAGAATCATGGGAACTCGCCGGGCTATTAAACTAGGTTCATGTGACAATTGTCCTGCCATACTGCTAGGATATGAATTCGGTATCAAAATGGAGCCTTCTTTTATTTCATTAATGGTTAGCTTAGTTGTAGAGAATCCGAACTATTAATCGGAAGGTCTTAGGTTCGACTCGTGTAAAGCAGCACTCGGATTTTTTTCCAACTATCCCCGAATCATCATTTACAAAAAATATCATTTCTTTCTTCATTTCACCTACCGCGCCTACCAATTTCCATCTCAGTCATTCGTTTATAAATTAACAATACTTGTTTGCATGAAAAGGTTCGGCTTTTTCGGGTTCACCTCCAGCTTCCATTTCGATTTTTTTAATGGTAAAACTCTTCTCTGCACGAATTTGTTTATTTCAAAGATATGGCAAACTTTAAAAAAATTCTTTTTTATTTTCTTTTGGCACGATTTCCTGTTGTCATTTCGCTGAACAAACAAACATAACTTGTTTACCTGTTATAGTAGAGGTATGGTCCATACACCACAGCACCTGTTCCGTCCCAGTAATAAGGCAGTGTGTACTTCTTACGCACCAAACCAGCTTTAAACTTGTCCATGTTTTCATATTCTTCTAGCACATTTGCATAATAATTCTCCATAACAAATATAGTCTCAGTTCCCATGATTCCAAGCGGGTCTTTCATCCAGGCTCCCTGAGGATAATATCTTGCGTTGTGGGTCACAGGTTTACCGATCGACTTAATGTAAGAACAATTGTCTGGAACAAATTTTTGAAAAGTTAACCTTATTTTCTAATGAGCGTAAACAATTGCATACCCCCTGCCCCTTCCCCGACGTTTAAGGGACCGCCCTCGTGAACCTCTTTTTCTTATCTGTATTTAAGAATAAAGAGGCTGAAGACTGTGGGTTAAATTAATATAACAAGACGATTTAGTTTGAAGCGGATCCTTGGCTGAGTTGTTTAGTACCAGTTAATACTCAGCACTTAGCCGATTTAAATACCATGGAAACTTATTGATGGAGTCGGTTGGTGGCGAACATGGCGAACGACCAGCGTGCTCGAAGCTTTGGCTTCATGCTTGTTATTATTACAGGCTTCATTCTTTATTCTGGATTATTATTGACTTCAAATGGAGATATTAACATTCATGCTTTCTCTAACCTGTGGATTACGAGACAGGAATTGCACACGGAGCTAGTACTATTCTTTCAAGAACCAGCGCTTAAGTGGCAGCGAAGACGCCATTTTGAAACCAAAGGCTACTCCTGTTCAAGACTAAACCATTACCCGAATTCAACGTCAACCTTCCAGCTTACTCGTCTCCAGACAAGCGTGGATATTAACCCCAACCCGGGTCCTACAATTTTTAAGCAGCAAAACCGCAAGAGTGCTAATAATCTTAAAATTGGACATCTGAATGTTCGCTCTCTCAAGAACCGCGAGCACCTTCAACTTGTCAAACATACCATCTCGCAGAACAAGTTCGACGTGCTCACTCTATCGGAGACCTGGCTAAACAGTTCTATTACCGACCTGGAACTAGAAATCCCAGGTTACGACCTCTATCGGATTGATCGAAACACCAAGCCAGGCGGCGGAGTGGGCGTTTACGCCCGCGGCAAACCTACAAGGTGAAGGTTCTTGATGACATTTCAAACATCTCAGACAGTGGCTTACATCAACTATAGATAAATCTTCAGGTTAGAAACCTTAAGTCAATTGTAATCTGTGCAATGTACAGGCCACCTGACACTCCGCTAACTTGTTTTGACACTTATTTAACTCCAAGTTTGATCACTGCTTCCTTGCGAAATAAGCCGATATATATACTCGGGGACGGAAACTGCGATATGCTTAAGCCGGATTGCAGAGGAGCCATCGCTTTGACAAATTTCTGTAACAGCTTCAATTTATCCCAATTAGTCTCGAGACCTACTCACGTAACTAAAACTACCGAGTCATTGATTGATGTGATCATAACCTCAAACCCTCAGGAAGTTATTGAAACTAATGTTATGCCAAGCTCAATAAGCGACCATGATCTTCCCTATGTTGTTCTTCGCATAAAGAAGGAACGCCGTAAATTAACATATATGACTGGGAGAAGTTTTAAGGGTTATGCAGCTGATCGGTTTTATAAAGATATGTCTGAAGTCCCGTGGTCCTTGCTCGATATTTTTGATGATGCAGAGGACAAACTATATGCTTTTAACTTTTTATTCAACGATATCCTAGATAAACATGCACCGATCAAAATGATGAAAATACGTGGGCGTCCAAACCCTTATGTCACCGAGGAAATCCGCGAGCTTATGAGAATAAGAGATAACTGGAAGAAAATTGCTAAGAAAAGCAAAAACTCCTATGCCCGGCTGCAATACAAGATCTGCTGCCGCGAGGTAAAAAGAGAAATTCGGCTTGCAGAAAGAGAATATGTAAATCAGCAAATTCAAAATAACAAAAACAATACAAACTGCATATGGAAATCGATCCGTTCGTGCATACCAAAGAAGTCAACTGCTCAGAGAAGCTACAGTAAAGATCATAAAGGCGTGGCTAATGAATTTAATCAATTCTTCTCAAGTGTCGGCGAAAACACGATTAAAAAGATAAAAGAGATGGCAGCCACAGCTGAATGCAACCACACATTAGGCCGAAATTCCTTTCAAGCAAGAATTTACCCGACATCTGAACAATTTTCTGTTACCCCTGTTAAATGCCATCAGGTGGAAGCTATTATTAAGAACATGGCCCCAAACAA
>NC_090871.1:1079434-1129434 GCF_036669935.1 Montipora foliosa
AAATAACCTTTCTCTCCGTTTCCTCATTTAATTTTGGTTCATGTTTGTTTGTTTGCCCGTTCAAAGCACTTGTAAAGAAAAAAACAATAATCCGGCTCCTCTAAGGGTGGCAATTCATTATCGTAAACATAATTGTGTAAGCAAGAACCAGCGTAAATAAACTAGATACGACCGATTTGAGGCGGATGTAGGGGTGGTGTGAGTGTGTTTTGTTTGAACCAGGAACCAAGAGTGAATTACATAAGAGTGTTGTTATGGCATGGGTGGGCTCCCCAGCACAGTCACAAATGAGTCTAATTTTAGAATACCCGTTCCCGCGAAAATCAGTTGTCATGTCCCTGAAAAAGCATGGCTTCTTCGGATTGGTTGAAATTAGCGACACTTTGTTTGTTTCGCGCGTTAAGTGCATCTATAAATAAATCCATTTGCGACTGTGATGGGGCAAGACCGCAAAGTAATAAATCAACACTCGCATCTAATTCACTCTTGAAGGAACCCATGACTAGGAACGTACAAGTTCATTGTATTTGTGGAACGGCGTTTTCATTGATTTTCCCGCGAAACCGGACCTTTCCAGCTAATCACAAGTCTTGCATGAGAAATTAATACCCATGGGATTGAAAATGGTCACTCGTGCAAGTCAACAACTCATCTAGAAATAGCACTCGGATCTGTGAAAATGACGTTATGTAGACCTCAAGGGCGGATCCAGGATTTTTCTTAGGAGGAGGTGCACCACTAAGGAATGTCGTAGCTGACTGGTGACGGTTTTTTTTTTTTGCAGAATACCAGTTCTCTTAGAAAGCCTCTCAGGTCATCTCAAGGAGGGGGTAGTGTGCTCAACCCCTGCACCCTCCCCCTCCCTAGTATTGGAGTTGAAGGCTCTCCTGGTTATGGGCTTCTGGTTAAACCCTTAAACTAAGTATAAAAACGGTTTCACAAAAAAATTTAATTTGACAAGCACCGCTTACATAAGCTTACTTCTTGTTTGGAATAGCACAAATCCGAGAATTTCAAAAGATATTGGAAACGCTCGAAATTTACATTTACAACATTTCGGGGCATTTTCCAAGAACCACCTTTTTTATTTAGCAAAGCCAGTTTCTGAATTGTCAAAATCACTTAGTTTCATTCCATAGTCGTTCCTTTAGATGATCCATCACAGATGATCAAAGAACTGGGTCGATTTCGGACTCGTTGAAGTATTTTTTCTTAGTGTTTGGTAGTTGAGCTGGGAGGTTGGAGTTTGAGGCGTTAAGTTCATTACTGAAAAGACCAAACCATTTGACGAAGGGTCGTCTTCATGTGTTTGAAGATTGTCAAGCATTTTTATTTCAAATGTAATCATTTTAAGATCGCTTCTCAAGGGAGTGGAATTGTCTTTGCATATCTTGTGGTCCTCCTTGTGGTTGTTCTTCAGCCGCAGGAACGTCATAAAAAAGGTTTTTGGGGGAAGAGTGCACAAGAAGCAATAACGAAAGGGATCCGAACAGATCAAACCGCTGACATCATCGTATTTTTGTTCAAGGTACTTTAGTTACAGGCTTTATCTTTAAATAACAGTCCCCATTCACGTGCGACTATTTTTTGTTTGTTGGGGAGTATTTTCTTTTTTATTGTACTCTCGTTTCCAAAAGAAGAATTTTCCAAGCTAGGAAACCATGGCATCGGAATAAGACTAAGTGATTTTGACAATGCACGAAACTGGCTTTGCTTTAGCAAAGGTGGTTCAGGGGAAATGCCCTGACATTTTGAACGGTAAATGTTGAAAATGTAAATTTCCAGCGTTTCCAGTATCTTTGAAAATCTTGGTTTTGTGCTACAGTAAACACCCGCATATAAGAACCTAGATCTTTCCAAGTTAGGCTAAATAGGTTCTTATAAAATGGTACTTACAGTAGTTTTACTGAATTTAGGCTATCTAGGTTCTTAAATTGGTTCATATTTCCACAAAAGAGATCTACTCTATGACAAGACTTTTTCCAGAAACCATTGGTATGACTAATTTCCTCTGATGAGAACGCTGATACCTTTGTATTTCATAACCATGAAAAATAAGTCTTGAACAAGATCTGAGCAATTTAAAGTGCAATTTGTTCTGGTCGCCTTAAATCTCAAGGTCCTAGGAACCTGTTTAATTTTTTAGCCTGACCTGTTTCTTATGTGAGGGGGGGGGGGGGGGGTCTAAAATCAAATTTTTAGCCTGACAGATTCCTAAATTCTAGTTTCTTATATGCGGGTGCTTACTGTATTTCAAACTAGGAGTATCCTATCCTAGGAAAAAACTAGGGTATAGCTGACATTTCTAAACCAGCAATCACTGTGTGTCGGGTTTTAAACCACTCATCTCTGCGCTGCTCCCAACTCGACAGTCCTGGTGAGAAGTCTTTCTTTTTGTATTTCCCCAGTAAAAAAAAAGGCGCCCCACTGCTCCTCGCTTGCATAAGAGTGTAAAAGCCATAAATCTCACGGGCAGAAAAATTTAATCAGCAAACAGCCACCTTTTTTTTCGTTGACAGGGATAAAGGAGGTATAGAAAGATTACTGTTTTAAGTTGTATAGTCGGAGTCACAAATCAGTTGACTTTGGACATTGTGATAAAAGCTTGGAATTTCAATATGACAAAAGTCAACGTATTTGTAACTCCTACTGTACCACTCAGGGTTCATTGATGGGAGGCTCCAAATAATTTCTCTTCTGCGCCAAACCTGTACCAGACCCAAAACCAGACCGAAAAGTGCAAAGATATGGCACTAGGAGGGCGTACGCTTGGGTAGTGCATTTTCTGTACGCAGTACAACACTCTATACGGGATTGCAACTAGAGATGTACAAGGTGTAACGCGCACGTGGGAAGGATAGAAAACTAGTTGCTACACGACGGGCGAAAGGACAAGAGTCCCAGCTGGAGAAGAGCCCTAGGAAGGAATCGAATCTACGACCTCCATAACATCGGTCTGATGCCATATTTACATGACCCTCTAGGATTCCTGGGAGCTACAAAACTCGTCACCTTCGTTGAAACACTCATCCTCTTTTTCCTCCTCCTTCCATGTTGATTTTACGACTCCTGGCAGTTGTCCGAAAAAAAAAATCAAATCTCACACAACTTTTAATAGGGGGGGGAGGGCAAACGTCGGGATAAGCTGCGATCTTGTAACACGATGATTTTAGACCATTCGATGATTCTAGACCATTCGCTAGTGTTCTGGTATTGTGGGTTTTCTTATCTAGCCCTGAACTAGGACTCTGATTTTTCAGTTGTCCTTTTACCCGTCACCAAGCAACTGGTTTCCTACTCTGCGGGATTTAACAATCAGGACTTGTAAAACCGCAATTCATTACCCTAAACGTGTTTTCACTTTCTTTTTTCATCGTTTTTAATGGTCAAAGTACAAAGCACCCGTTTACAAGTTATAACACTAAACCAAAACAGCAGTCTCTGAAAAACTGCGAAATGTGTTGACTATGTTGAGTCAGGCATCTACTACAAAAACAGCAGCAAAGCGTGTTCGTGATCAGCATATTAATTCCCATCACCAACTGATTGATCATTTCATTCAATCCTCAAACGTAATGGGATAAGTGACTAGACGTTTGTTATCCCAAGCGTATAGCACTCTCTCCCTTGGATTGTAATCCACCATGGAGTTGTAGCCATACTGGTTGGTGAACTTTATGTTGGGGTTCCACTGTTTTCCCGTCTTCGTGTCGTAAGCGAAGTTGATTGTGGTGGATCGGCTGTTGAAGCTGTCAATGGTGTAGACCACTCCACAAGCAACAAAGGCATTCCCCATCGAAGTCATCTTTTCTATCGTAAATAATTGAAAAATAAAAGCCACAAATTCTTCTCTGTCGTCATAAGACAACACAGCGCGATCATTTCTCATAAGAAAGTTTTCGTTTGTGAAAAAAATGTTGATTCATCACGAAAAAAAACTTGAAGAAACGTGAAGTTTGTGCCAAGATACGCTTTGATTTTTTTTCTCAGCATCATGGCTTAGGAGAAGAATATATAACAAACTTTGTTTCTTAATGTATGTTTTATGATATGATGTAAGATTGCATTTATTGTCATAGAATCGTTCGCCCGTATTTTGAAAAATAGAGTTTTTCACATTGTTACTTAACGTTAACCAGACTGAAATTATCTTTAACAACAGAACTCAAAGCTTCGTGACAAAACAACATCTGTCGACGATACATCGCTGCGTAGCTGGCGGTAATGTTGGCGCGAAGAATGGGGAGGAGCGCTGTGAACCCTCCCCATTCTCCGCGCGGCTTTGCCGCTCGTCAATTTGCCTCTCTCGCCTACATAATTACAACTGTTAGGACGCACAGTTTTCAAAAATCCCGATTGCATCCATTTTAACATTCTTGAATTTCACCCATCCCTGCCTCCTTTTGTATTTGCTGTTTCATTCAAACCTTCCATCAATGTTTTAAAAGATATTAGATATTAAAAGATATTTTCACGTTTCGCTTGATTTGGCTGCCAGTCGTCGAATTTAGCAAAATCAGTTTCTTGACAAAGCCTCTTGAAGGTTCGGACTACTGAATTATCCTGTATTCAGGATTTCTATTCAGAAAAATGTGGTTATACCTGTGCGTAAGGGCCAGCCATGTGTTCGGCTGTTCTTGACCACATCAACTTTACTCGCATATAGAGGATAACTGCTGCTACTGGTGCCATAAAGGACCCACAATCCTTGTTCATCCACTGCCAGGTCCATTCCGCTATATCCACCCCATTGGTAATAGGCCTTCCTTGTATAGTAGCCGCTCACACTTATTTGAGCCTCCTGTCGCTGTGTATGTAGATTGTACTTGCAAATGTAGTAGGTATTTCCTCTAGGGTGTTTGAAAGAAGTCATTTCAAATTTGACAATACTTGAAGGAATGATATTTTTCTCAATGTTGACTGGGGGATAGTTGGAAAAAATACGAGTGCTCCTTTGCAGGAGTCCAAGTACTAGTTCCGATGCTCAATCTTCCACTGAGCTTCAAGAGAATCATGGGAACTCGCCGGGCTATTAAACTAGGTTCATGTGACAATTGTCCTGCCATACTGCTAGGATATGAATTCGGTATCAAAATGGAGCCTTCTTTTATTTCATTAATGGTTAGCTTAGTTGTAGAGAATCCGAACTATTAATCGGAAGGTCTTAGGTTCGACTCGTGTAAAGCAGCACTCGGATTTTTTCCAACTATCCCCGAATCATCATTTACAAAAAATATCATTTCTTTCTTCATTTCACCTACCGCGCCTACCAATTTCCATCTCAGTCATTCGTTTATAAATTAACAATACTTGTTTGCATGAAAAGGTTCGGCTTTTTCGGGTTCACCTCCAGCTTCCATTTCGATTTTTTTAATGGTAAAACTCTTCTCTGCACGAATTTGTTTATTTCAAAGATATGGCAAACTTTAAAAAAATTCTTTTTTATTTTCTTTTGGCACGATTTCCTGTTGTCATTTCGCTGAACAAACAAACATAACTTGTTTACCTGTTATAGTAGAGGTATGGTCCATACACCACAGCACCTGTTCCGTCCCAGTAATAAGGCAGTGTGTACTTCTTACGCACCAAACCAGCTTTAAACTTGTCCATGTTTTCATATTCTTCTAGCACATTTGCATAATAATTCTCCATAACAAATATAGTCTCAGTTCCCATGATTCCAAGCGGGTCTTTCATCCAGGCTCCCTGAGGATAATATCTTGCGTTGTGGGTCACAGGTTTACCGATCGACTTAATGTAAGAACAATTGTCTGGAACAAATTTTTGAAAAGTTAACCTTATTTTCTAATGAGCGTAAACAATTGCATACCCCCTGCCCCTTCCCCGACGTTTAAGGGACCGCCCTCGTGAACCTCTTTTTCTTATCTGTATTTAAGAATAAAGAGGCTGAAGACTGTGGGTTAAATTAATATAACAAGACGATTTAGTTTGAAGCGGATCCTTGGCTGAGTTGTTTAGTACCAGTTAATTCTCAGCACTTAGCCGATTTAAATACCATGGAAACTTATTGATGGAGTCGGTTGGTGGCGAACATGGCGAACGACCAGCGTGCTCGAAGCTTTGGCTTCATGCTTGTTATTATTACAGGCTTCATTCTTTATTCTGGATTATTATTGACTTCAAATGGAGATATTAACATTCATGCTTTCTCTAACCTGTGGATTACGAGACAGGAATTGCACACGGAGCTAGTACTATTCTTTCAAGAACCAGCGCTTAAGTGGCAGCGAAGACGCCATTTTGAAACCAAAGGCTACTCCTGTTCAAGACTAAACCATTACCCGAATTCAACGTCAACCTTCCAGCTTACTCGTCTCCAGACAAGCGGGGATATTAACCCCAACCCGGGTCCTACAATTTTTAAGCAGCAAAACCGCAAGAGTGCTAATAATCTTAAAATTGGACATCTGAATGTTCGCTCTCTCAAGAACCGCGAGCACCTTCAACTTGTCAAACATACCATCTCGCAGAACAAGTTCGACGTGCTCACTCTATCGGAGACCTGGCTAAACAGTTCTATTACCGACCTGGAACTAGAAATCCCAGGTTACGACCTCTATCGGATTGATCGAAACACCAAGCCAGGCGGCGGAGTGGGCGTTTACGCCCGCGGCAAACCTACAAGGTGAAGGTTCTTGATGACATTTCAAACATCTCAGACAGTGGCTTACATCAACTATAGATAAATCTTCAGGTTAGAAACCTGTAGTAGGTCAATTGTAATCTGTGCAATGTACAGGCCACCTGACACTCCGCTAACTTGTTTTGACACTTATTTAACTCCAAGTTTGATCACTGCTTCCTTGCGAAATAAGCCGATATATATACTCGGGGACGGAAACTGCGATATGCTTAAGCCGGATTGCAGAGGAGCCATCGCTTTGACAAATTTCTGTAACAGCTTCAATTTATCCCAATTAGTCTCGAGACCTACTCGCGTAACTAAAACTACCGAGTCATTGATTGATGTGATCATAACCTCAAACCCTCAGGAAGTTATTGAAACTAATGTTATGCCAAGCTCAATAAGCGACCATGATCTTCCCTATGTTGTTCTTCGCATAAAGAAGGAACGCCGTAAATTAACATATATGACTGGGAGAAGTTTTAAGGGTTATGCAGCTGATCGGTTTTATAAAGATATGTCTGAAGTCCCGTGGTCCTTGCTCGATATTTTTGATGATGCAGAGGACAAACTATATGCTTTTAACTTTTTATTCAACGATATCCTAGATAAACATGCACCGATCAAAATGATGAAAATACGTGGGCGTCCAAACCCTTATGTCACCGAGGAAATCCGCGAGCTTATGAGAATAAGAGATAACTGGAAGAAAATTGCTAAGAAAAGCAAAAACTCCTATGCCTGGCTGCAATACAAGATCTGCTGCCGCGAGGTAAAAAGAGAAATTCGGCTTGCAGAAAGAGAATATGTAAATCAGCAAATTCAAAATAACAAAAACAATACAAACTGCATATGGAAATCGATCCGTTCGTGCATACCAAAGAAGTCAACTGCTCAGAGAAGCTACAGTAAAGATCATAAAGGCGTGGCTAATGAATTTAATCAATTCTTCTCAAGTGTCGGCGAAAACACGATTAAAAAGATAAAAGAGATGGCAGCCACAGCTGAATGCAACCACACATTAGGCCGAAATTCCTTTCAAGCAAGAATTTACCCGACATCTGAACAATTTTCTGTTACCCCTGTTAAATGCCATCAGGTGGAAGCTATTATTACGAACATGGCCCCAAACAAAGCCCCTGGGATCGATAAGATACCTGTACGGATAATTAGGGACTGCCTTCAAGCCATTTCGTACCCTCTTACTTCAATAATCAACACCTCACTTTTTACTGCTTGCTTCCCAAATGTGTGGAAAATTGCCGAGGTGAAACCAATACCCAAGGAAGGCGATCACGAAATAGCCAATAATAACAGACCTATATCACTTCTACCTATTCTATCAAAAGTGTGCGAGAGAGTGGCTCACAATCAGCTTATGGAATACCTAACTTCTAAAGGCCGCTTATCTACCAAACAAAGTGGTAACAAAGAGAAACACTCCACCGAAACCTCTGTGATTCAGACCACCGACATGATACTGAGTGCGATTGATAAAAAGCACTTGACGGCGGTAATTCTGCTTGACATGAGCAAGGCCTTTGACAGTATAGATCACAACTTGCTTCTTGTCAAGCTGCAGGACATCGGTGCCTCGCCTTTAGCTTTGCAGTGGTTTCGTAGTTATCTAACCGCTCGCTATCAGGTTGTCACGATTGGGACAGCATCATCGGAACGCCTACACGTGGCCAGTGGAGTGCCTCAGGGGAGTATTTTAGGGCCACTCCTCTTTAGCATTTATATGAATGATTTGCCATCAGTTCCACAACATTGTTCTGTCCAGTGCTACGTGGACGACACTAAGCTCTTGCTGTCTTTCCGGCTTCAAGATCAATCACGTATAGTCGCAGAAATAAATCAAGATCTTACAAGAATACGTAACTGGTGTTTCGATAACCAGTTACTGTTAAACCCTGACAAGACGAAGCTCCTAGTTTGTGGCAGTAAGCATGGGGCCGCCAAGACCCGCAACTTCAAGATTTCGTTCCTTGGAAAACAGCTTGCTCCAGTGGAGGCTGCCAGAGACCTTGGTGTTATATTGGACACAAGTTTAACTTTTGACGATCATGTCACTGCAACTGTCGCTTCTTGTATGTCGCGACTAGGCCAGATAAATCGTGTTAAACATTGTTTTGACAAACGCACTTTAATTATTATTATCAATGCGTTAGTTTTTAGTAAACTTTTTTATTGCTCTTCAGTCTGGAGCAATACTTCACAATCTAACATTGCTAAACTCCAAGCTGTTCAGAATTTTGCCTGTAGAATTGTTAGTGGGTCAAAGAAATACGATCATGTTACTCCCATTCTCAAACAACTCAACTGGCTCCCCGTGAAACAACACATGTATTATCGCGATTCAATTATGGCATTTAAACGCATGAATGGCCTTGTTCCGGGGTATCTATCTGATCAGTTCATTAAACGTTCATCAATATCAACACGCAAAACTAGAAACTCACAGCTGTTAAATATACCGCAATTTAAAACCGCAACTGGCCAAAAATCATTTTACTATCGTATGGTATCTCTTTGGAACGCTCTACCTCAAGTAATTAAGTTAAGTCAATCGTTAGCTCAGTTTAAAACCTTGATAAGGAAAAGACTCTTAATGGATAGCTAGCTGAATTTATCCATTACCGCATTAGTATGGCATTTGTTTTTCTTAGCGCATTTTAAATTTTATTCATACAGAATTATTTTATTGTATTTCATTGTTGTATTTGTATTTCACTGAAAAGCCCCTTGGGGACGTGAAATAAACGTATGTATGTATGTATCTATTTGATCCAAGTGAACATGGATCAGTGGCCCTTTTCCGGATCATCATCCCAAAGGAACGCACCCAAAGAGTAGGGCCGTTTCACATCTAAAACTGACCGTCATGATTTATTTGGCTACAGTATTGGTTTCATTCTTGTTTTTCATCAATTATTTGAAAACCGCTCAGAACGTACGGTTAGTGTGTGGGTTTTGTCATCGAGTAATATACATATCAGTTAATGAGGAAAATAGAGTTAATTTAAGGATAAAACGATCTCTAATCTACAGAAAGTCTTTGAGGTCTTAAAATGTTCCTTAATTGTTGTACTTCAAGGTGCAGGATTCTTACGACATTGGTCATCTGATTTCTTTTTATATGAACATTCGATTTTGCTCACAGAAGGCATCGTGCCACTTACAAATTGACTTCAAAAGGTAAAAGAACGTAGTTTAATCTCCAGTTTTAAATCTTTTAGCTTTGATAACAAGCCAGTTATTGGCCATCAAAAACTGATTACATCAACCTCGTCCCCAGGGCTTTTCGCCGCCCAACTCTCGGCGGAGAAAAGCCCTGGGAACGAGGTTTCCCAAGCGTGCCTCGGAAAATGATCAGTTTCGAATTTGCAAAGCATGATTGCTCAGAGATTATGTGGTATCAGTCGCGTTCAAAATTTCAGAGATGGCTCATTTATGCAATGCACTTTCACTATTCAGTACTTTATTTTTGGCTCGCTGATTAGGAAAAGAAAGCCTTGTACTAATGAGGCAGAACTTGTACAAAGATTCCCCTATAAAAGATCTCATTAAGATAAAAATAGTGTGCAATGAAATTTGAATGCACTTTGACTAATTAATCTTGTTCTATACAATGATGACGCAAAGAGGCCTCACAAAAAAGCCTGATAAGTGTTTTGAAACAATTGGTTCATGATTGAAGCACTTGGAAACTCAAGAATCTTGGTGTGCCTCGAGCAACACTCAGGAGGAACGTGCCCTTCAAACTTTCCGCGTATTTTGTAACTCGAAAAACACACGCAAACTCTGTCTCGATTGTGTAGACTTGTCCGTACATTCCAAAAACCAATTATAAGTACCCTGTACGTTGTTTATGATAAACATCTCCCTTTCGCTTACGTCAACAGACATGTTCCGCATTCCGTTGAGGCCACAGGCCATCAACACGGATTTGAAAGACCGTTCATTCTCTATTTTCTCAAAGGCCATTCTCTATGTTTTCAAATCCCATAATCCCCCCCCCCCCCCCCTAAGAACTAAGAATTGCATAATCATTGTTTGCAATTTCTCCTGGGACATGAAGATGTCCCGAGAGAAATAAAAAACACAGCCTATGGAAACGTTTTGGGGGGTATAAACAAGGTGTATTATGGGATTTGAGAAAGTAGAGAATACAGGAATCTAACGGCGCACAGCCGGAAAGGTAATCATTCATTACTCTCATAACAGTCACTATTTATTTATTTATTTATTTATTTATTTGACTGTTAGAAAACAGTCCTAAGAAAATACGAGCGCTGATTGGTTAAAAATCGTTTTTCTATAACTCGATGGAGAGACAGAACTAGCACGAGCTGTTGACGTAGTGATGGCGCGAGCAAAGAGAATTTACATTTTGATAATTAGAGTAAACAAGTTGTTTTCCTTTTTCTCGTCGCGTTGTTTTCTAAAAGAAATGTACTCCGTGTTTCTATCGAGTTATAGAAATACTCATTAAAGTTTGGGAGAACTCGAAAAAGCTGTGGAAACACTCGCCTGCGGCTCGTGTTCCCACAGCATTTCTCGTTCTCCCAAACTTTCACTCGTGTTTCTATAACTCGATAGAAACGGTTGCAACACATGGTCAACATTTGATTCAACAGAAAAGCTTCCGGCCCGGCAGGCTGCAGCCGCGGTTGTTTTCATGGATACAGACATGGATACGTCATTGAGAGAAGGAGGGGGGAAAAAGGCTTTATCAACTTCATTCAATATTCGCGATCATGATAAAAAAGAAATGCTGAATGATTGTTGAAGCAAAGTTTAAACGCTTTTAAGGTGGCTCAAACCAGCTTCAACACTTTCAAGAGACGTTGTTATTAGAAGGATTGACACTACAAGACTTTATCACGTAACAGCAACGTTATGGTACCATGTGAAACATCAATCATTGCTGAACAAGATGCAGTCATTTTTGTAACGTGACAAGTTACCATGGCAACAGGAAAGTCTTCCAAAAACACCCTATATTTTGGCTTTATTTGCTCATATCTGAAAAACTAACTCGGTGACCCCTATTTTTTTATTGCACAAAAGTGGTCAGAAAGCCAACTCTCTGCTAAATTTTAAAAAATTCTGTAGAACAGATTCAGAGCTACCTTAGCTTTTCAATCATTTAAGGTGGCTCTGATACCACGCCACAGAATTCTTTTTAACTTTGCAGAAAGTTTCATTCTACTAGTACTAGAAATGCGAGAAAATAGGTTCAAAATATTTCCTTAGATTTTGACGGGTATATAGTTGAATGTTAAGCCCTCATCCTTTTTATGTGGTACGCAACAAGGTGTTAAAAACCCAACATGCTCATGCGCATGCGTTGCTAATGAAAGGCAGAATTGATAGCAAATATCTTTATTTTACAGTCAAAAATTATCGATTTTTTTGTTCAAACTTATGGTTGGGATCAGGGAGGTTATCCTAAATAACCTTTCTCTCCGTTTCCTCATTTAATTTAGGTTCATGTTTGTTTGTTTGCCCGTTCAAAGCACTTGTAAAGAAAAAAACAATAATCCGGCTCCTCTAAGGGTGGCAATTCATTATCGTAAACACAATTGTGTAAGCAAGAACCAGCGTAAATAAACTAGATACGACCGATTTGAGGCGGATGTAGGGGTGGTGTGAGTGTGTTTTGTTGGAACCAGGAACCAAGAGTGAATTAGATAAGAGTGTTGTTATGGCCTGGGTGGGATGCCCAGGACAGTCACAAATGAGTCTATTTTTAGAATACCCGTTCCCGCGAAAATCAGTTGTCATGTCCCTGAAAAAAAAAAACATGGAAGAAGCAGTCACGCGTGACACGGCTTCTTCTGATTGGTTAAAATTAGCGGCACTTTGTTTGTTTCCCGCGTTAAGTGCATCTATAAATCAATCCATTTGCGACTGTGATGGGGCAAGACAGCAAAGTAATAAATCAACACTCGCATCTAATTCACTCTTGAAGGAACCCATGACTAGGAGCGTACAAGTTCATTGTATTTGTGGAACGGCGCTTTCATTGATTTTCCCGCGAAACCGGACCTTTCCAGCTAATCACAAGTCTTGCATGAGAAATTATTACCCATGGGATTGAAAATGGTCACTCGTGCAAGTCAACAACTCATCTAGAAATAGCACTCGGATCTGTGAAAATGCCGTTATGTAGACCTCAAGGGCGGATCCAGGATTTTTCTTAGGAGGAGATGCACCACTAAGGAATGCCATAGCTGACTGGTGACGGTTTTTTTTGCTTTTTTTTTTTGCAGAATACCAGTTCTCTTAGAAAGCCTCTCAGGTCATCTCAAGGAGGAGGGAGCTCTTAGGACCTAGTAGTGGAGTTGAAGGCTCTCCTGGTTATGGGCTTCTGGTTAAACTCTTAAACTAAGTATAAAAACGGTTTCACAAAAAAATTTAATTTGACAAACACCGCTTACATAAGCTTACTTCTTGTTTGGAATAGCACAAATCCGAGAATTTCAAAGATATTGGAAACGCTCGAAATTTACATTTACAACATTTCGGGGCATTTTCCAAGAACCACCTTTTTTATTTAGCAAAGCCAGTTTCTGAATTGTCAAAATCACTTAGTTTCATTCCATAGTCGTTCCTTTAATGATCCATCACAGATGATCAAAGAACTGGGTCGATTTCGGACTCGTTGAAGTATTTTTTCTTAGTGTTTGGTAGTTGAGCTGGAAGGTTGGAGTTTGAGGCGTTAAGTTCATTACTGAAAAGACCAAACCATTTGACGAAGGGTCGTCTTCATGTGTTTGAAGATTGTCAAGCATTTTTATTTCAAGTGTAATCATTTTAAGATCGCTTTTCAAGGGAGTGGAATTGTCTTTGCGTATCTTGTGGTCCTCCTTGTGGTTGTTATTCAGCCGCAGGAACGTCATAAAAAAGGTTTTTGGGGAAAGAGTGCACAAGAAGCAATAAAGAAAGGGATCGGAACAGATCAAACCGCTGACATCATCGTATTTTTGTTCAAGGTACTTTAGTTACAGGCTTTAGCTTTAAATAACAGTTCCCATTCACGAGCGACTATTTTTTGTTTGTTGGGAAGTATTTTCTTTTTTATTGTACTCTCGTTTCCAAAAGAGGATTTTCCAAGCTAGGAAACCATGGCATCGGAATAAAACTAAGTGATTTTGACAATGCACGAAACTGGCTTTGCTAAATAACAAAGGTGGTTCAGGGGAAATGCCCTAAAGGACATTTTGAACGGTAAATGTTGGAAATGTAAATTTCCAGCGTTTCCAGTATCTTTGAAATTCTCGGTTTTTTGCTACAGTAAACACCCGCATATAAGAACCTAGATCTTTCCAAGTTAGGCTAAATAGGTTCTTATAAAATGGTATTTACTGAAGTTTTACTGAATTTAGGCTATCTAGGTTCTTAAATTGGTTCATATTTCCACAAAAGAGATCTACTCTATGACAAGACTTTTTCCAGAAACCATTGGTATGACTGATTTCCTCTGATAAGAACGTTGATACCTTTGTATTTCATAACCATGAAAAATAAGTCTTGAACGAGATCTGAGCAATTTAAAGTGCAATTTGTTCTGGTCGCCTTAAATTTCAAGGTCCTTTTTTTAACATAGGAACCTAAGCCTGTTTAATTTTTTAGCCTGACCTGTTTCTTATGTGAGGGGGGGGGGGGGGGGGGGTATAAAATCAAATTTTTAGCCAGACAGATTCCTAAATTCTAGTTTCTTATATGCTTACTGTTCAAACTAGGAGTATCCTATCCTAGGAAAAAAACTAGGGTAGCTGACATTTCTAAACCATCAATCACTGTGTGTCGGAATTTAAACCACTCATCTCTACGCGGTTCCCAACTCGACAGTCCTGGTGAGAAGTCTTTCTTTTTGTATTTCCTCAGTAAAAAAAGGCGCCCCACTACTCCTCACTTGCATAAGAGTGTAAAAGCCATAAATCTCACGGGCAGAAAAATTTAATCAGCAAACAGCCACCTTTTTTTTTGTTGACAGGGATAAAGGAGGTATAGAAAGATTACTGTTTTAAGTTGTATAGTCGGAGTCACAAATCAGTTGACTTTTGACATTGTGATAAAAGCTTGGAATTTAATGATATGACAAAAGTCATCGTATTTGTAACTCCTACTGTACCACTCAGGGTTCATTGATGGGAGGCTCCAAATAATTTCTCTTCTGCGCCAAATCTGTACCACACCCAAAACCAGACCGAAAAGTGCAAAGATATGGCACTAGGAGGGCGTACGCTTGGGTAGTGCATTTTCTGTACGCAGTACAACACTCTATACAGGATTGCAACTAGAGATGTACAAGGTGTAACGCGCACGTGGGAAGGATAGAAAACTAGTTGCTTGACGACGGGCGAAAGGACAAGAGTCCTAGGAGAAGAGCCCTAGAAAGGAATCGAATCTACGACCCCTTCCCTCCTTAACCAGGAAAGACTACGTTGTTTTTTAATGGTAAAACTCCAAGCGGGTCTTTCATCCAGGCTCCGTAAGTACGATATCTTGTGTTGTGTGTCACAGGTTTACCAATGGACTTAATGTAAGAACAATTGTCTGGAGCAAATTTTGAAAAGTTAACCTTATTTTGTACTGAGCGTAAACAATTGCATACCCCTCCCCCCCTCCCCCCCCCCCCTCCACCGCCCCCGTAAACCTTTTATTTTTATCTGTATTTAAAAATTTAAAGCTGAAGACCGTGGGTTAAATTAATATAAGAAGACAATTTACTTTGAAGCGGATCCTTGGCCGAGTTGTTTAGTACCAGTTAATACTCAGCACTTAGCCGATTTAAATACCATGGAAACCTATTGAGGTCACACTTAATCATGGACTAGACTAGCGATATACCAAGCTTAACAACATGTCGGAAAAAGAAAAGCCATTTGTTCAACTATGATCCGTTGGAGACGTGGTTTGACGCAACATGGTGGCAGGTTAAATATAAAACAACCTTAGAATCCGATATTCTGAAAAGCGGTTTTTAAACAGGTTTTTACGACAGGAAAGACTGACGTCTTTTTTCTGAAGATACAGAGAGATTTATGCCCTCACTCCCCCCTCCCCCTCTTAACCCGTAAAGACTACGTCGGGAAACACAACTTGCGTGCCTTGTTGTTTATTTATTATTCACTATTTTATATTTATTTTTTAACAGTCTACTATCGGCAAGATAGCAAAAAAGTAGAGAAAAGGGGCGACTACAAACAAAAGCAGGAGATTGTAAAAATTATTTTCATCATTGATTATATCATCGGTTAAGCGCAAAACAAGTAAACAAACCTCTCTGAAGAATATAGATACTCTCCTTCGCTTTCTGTAAGTCGTGCTGCTCCGCAATAATCATCCTTAACAACTAACAATGTAAAATAATGAAATAATTAATTAACTTAAGGAAGGAAACTCCTCTGTAAAAAAATGGCCAAAGGACGCAAAAAAAACTTGTTTCAGTTTTGTTGCCACTGAAATATACTGCTATAGTAACATTAAAAATTTATACTTTGATTGTTCTCTAGGATGGTTAATTAATGGGTAATTTTATCTAGTGTTCAACGAAAAGCTTCTAATCTTAATGTCTCTTTTACTCATCCACTGGATCGAGTCAGTCAAACTTATTTTGAAAACTGCTTACGTGTTTTTTTGCCAGCTCAAGAGCAAGATCTTTAATGGACAGCCTTGAAGAGTGAAGAGATCGCTTACTGGGCAGCTTGACGGCCGAAGAGCCAAGTGCGTCAAACTACAAAGATATTTCGAGACAAAACAAACGTTAATCAGAGAGATAAAAGCTTTTTAATGAGATAACGTTGTCTCTCAAGTTATGGATTTGCAACAAGGACACGGGTAGCTTGGAGGGAGGACATGGGAGTACAAGAGCAGGTGCATGCAAATGGGGACAAAAAGGAACAAAGATGGGCAGGGGGCAGGGAAGTATGGAGGCATGAATAGGAGAGAAGGATTGCAAGACAAACAAGGGCAAAGGCAGTAAAGCTGGGGGACGGGGAGGTACAAGGGGTGCATTGGAGTATGAACAAGAGTCACATGGGGATAAGGGGGTACAGAGGGATCATAGATGTGAAGGCTGGAGGCCGGAGAATAAGACAAACAGGAACACTTGTTCAGAACTGAAGTATTATGAGATGGGGAAGCCTTATGAAAGACAACTCAAGATTCCCCTTTAAACGGGAAATGTGACCTACTTAATCAATGGTCTTAGGTTTAGAATTAATGCTGGGATCAATGTTTACCCATATTTCTAAGGGTGGGACAGCTTCGTTCCTAGGGCATTTCTCTGCCCAACTGTCAGGGAAGAAGAGGGACCGAGGTTTAAGGGTGGAGATGTCGGATAATTGTCGGGCGATAAGAGAGGCAGTAAACCGTGAGAGACAAGGCACTTGGGTGACGTCAGTACACGCGAGGTGAGTGTGTGAGCTTTTCGCTGAGATTACGCCACATTCTGTTGCTATGGAACTGAAGCTTACAAAATATAAAATACGACCTGGCAAACGAGTGATTTTTGCTTCCAACAACGTAAGAGCACGGGGAGACAAAATTAAGAGAAGACTGTTTTAAAATGGATGACAAGAAGAGCTTTAAAAATTAAGTTTCGATCAGAATATGATAGAATTATAAGACATCAACTTTTGGCGGTTAAAATATGGCTTTTTTAACAGAATGATGTATTTAGAACTATAAATTTCTCCAAATAAACTTTGAAATTCTAGTAATAGACAAGACTTGAAATTCGATTCTAGTCTTGCGAAAAAAAATTACTTACAGCCAATGAGGCCAGCAGCAGACAAATGAATGGGCGATACCGGAACATTTTGATGAATGAACAACTCGTTATCTGCGAAAAATGAAAAAGAAAGTTAGCAAGTAATCACATATTAAGCAGATACGTTTATAAGACTGATAAAATGTTCAGAAATTTATTTACTTACCAGTCTTTTGAAATTCACTTTCTTTCCAATTTTTGGTCCTGTCTTGACTGCGTCCAATGAACACTTAATTGGTCAACCTCTCTGTGCCGCTTATGTATGCTGCAGTCCATTGTTTGGAGTTTTTTCAAGAACGCGAATTTTAACCTGTACTGTATTTATCTCCCGGGTCTGAATCGAACTTTGGTCGTTAAGTTGAAGTTTGCCATCGTTCACGGTATTAAACGTGTTATGATGACAACAAACAATTTACCGCGCACATCATACACCTCCAAAAATATATTTGTAACCACATTAACTCGGAAACTTTCGCAAATATGGGTTCTCCTTCTTCTTCGTTATTGAGGTTGTTAAAAATAAACAAAACGTAGGTTATCACAACTGATTATTGCAAAAACATCGCTCACATGGTACGAGCTGCTGTCGATATGGTTTATCTTGTTGAAAGTGTCATGAACGTTAGTAACCTGTTCAGAAACATATCAAGGCAAAGTTTATTTCTTGATGTATCTATTCAGTTTTTAAAGTATTCAATCAGATTAAATTGGCCAAGTCCGAGTTTTAATTTGGTAAAGACAATTTTCAAATCGAGCAAATTACTGCCCATTATTATTTATAGCGTATTAAAAACTAAGCAGCGATTTTTTCACCCTGCGAGCAGAGCCTCCTTTTGTCTTTTTCTTTACTGAGAACGCCAAAATCGAGCAAGCAAAAGAAAGGCTCTGCTTGTAGGGTGCGATTTTTTATAATTTCATTTCGCAACCCAATGCATTTATATTCAATTTTTTTCTTCTCTCGCTTCTTATCATTCACATTTTATCTGTCGAAGACTGTAGTTCAGACAGTCGAAAGCTTGTAATTCTTAATCGTTTCAGCCAGAGACCGTTTCTTAGGGCGCGTTTGATTGACCCTATTCCGGAATAAGAATACGTGGAGTGATGATTAAAAAGGTATGTTTGGCGCGTTTCGAAGTAGCAAGGATAACAAAAATATGTTTAAAGTAGCGTTTTACCAGCTATTTAACTTATATTCCATGTATTCCTACTCCGGAATACGGTCAATCGAACGCACCCTCAATATTTTTTACGAAAAATTACCTGTCTAAAATCCTGTGAAATATTAGATCTTAAGATGTAACCGAGTTCAATATATTTCCGTGTGCTAATCACAAAATACGTTTTCACTCTCAAGCCGGGAAATTCCAGAAGTGAACTCGGAAAAATGACTGAGATTATCAGTTCATTCACTTAATTACACCAGCATTTCACTGCGCGCTGTACCCCTATTATCAAAATATTCCTCAGTTTTGTTTGAGCATATTGCATTAGTAATTTGATCATTTTCATTTCCTGAGTAGTGAACGCTCCCTCGAGCGATATCCTAACCCTCCATTGCAAATTGGTCTTTCCACGTCGCCGCAACTGGAGCGATAAGAGAGATTTAGGGTTAGGTCAACGGCAAAACGTACGTAAAGTCCGGGTGAAATTTCGTTTGCCGAAAATCAAAGGAACTTGTTTTACTTTTGCTTATTCAGTTTTTGCCTGTTATCCACAGATGTCAAGCATAACCTCTAAAAAGAGAGAGGCAAGTTGAAATAAGATAATTTTTGTGCTTTTATATCTAACAAGCAAAAGCTTGGACGGCTTCAAATACTATTTCGGAGGATCACTGAATAAATATACTCAAGTTTCCTCGAAGTCCGTATAATCCAGCAGCGCAAATGAACTGAAAAGCCAACATCACGATCGGTCAGTAGTTTCTGTTTAGTGGACACCAAGACTGGGAAAAAAATAAATGACTCTTTCATGCTTCTTACTTAATTTAGCAAAGCAAGTGATCACATAGAAACGCCCCTTGACTGGGCTGTTTGGTTCTGGCAAAATCTTTCAGTATTTTATTATTAAACGGTAGATATAGGCATATTTTTATCCCTTAAAAATTTTTCATCTTTTCGGATGCCCTAGCTGAAGGTCTAGTGATCCGAAAATTATAGCGATCAAAACTTACGTACCTTTTCGAAAATTTCAGCCAGAAAAAAGGCTCCCAGAAATTCTAGTTGACCTTTTTGGGGTAAAAAATCCGTTCAAAATGGGCAATTATACCATGTTTTAGATGTTCGAAAATCCTAGGATAGGCAGGCAAGCAAGAAATTTTGCAAAAAATGTTCCGAAAATTCTAGATCTCAAATCGTCTTCCGAACTGATATTCTCCGAAAATTGACGTTGGGTGCCCCTGATCTTTGTGCGCAGTGGAATTAATTTGAAACGTTCGCTATCTGGAGCCATGACAGAGTAACTTTTCGAAAGCGACTGATGATTTTATTCAGTACATGAATTTAACCGACCTATTCGGGGTAGAGAACTTTTTGGTTTTTTGGGACAAAAGGTTTGAGTCTCGTGATTAAAAAGTCCAATTTCCTCATGTCTCGCAGTTTTATTTCTTCGCCCTCTTAATTTTTGCTGGCCTCTCCGCCATGCTTTGATCCGTTTATTGTTCTTGTCAGTAGCAGTACTAGTCTGAGTAACTAAGATCTAGAAACTAAGAAAAAATGTACGATTTAAAAACATTAAATAGGCATTTGCTTGTAGCGTTCAGGTCGAACATGTGGAAAAATGTAATTATGAACCGTTCCGAAGCATCCTTCCCCGGGCATCCTTCCTCTCCACAATGGAAGCACTGAGTCGTGTAAACAATAGCCGAGATCTTTAGTGATCTTTTCCTATTGTGAATTATCTCTAACGTGCAAAACATCTGTAATTGGAATAAAACTACTAAGATAAAGATACCTAAGAGCACGCTTACAAAACGTACCGAATAGAGTAAGATATTCACATCCAAATGCGCTCCCCCAGGAACTACTGATTCAACAAAGACGACAATTTTCCATCGAGTATCCATTAAATTTGCAGACTCAGTATTGATGTATAATTTAACGTGGAGATTGCAGTTTAAGTTGTCTTATTAAAATTCCTCAGATAAATCGGTGATTTTGACGAATAAAACAAAATCCAATAAACTACGTTGCATTTTCAAATTTCAAATAGTAACAGTTTTTGCGGGTTACCTTTGTAAATCTTCCAAATGATCATATTTGATTCTTGGTTAGCTCTAAACGCTTGAAAAATAAATGTAAATTATTCTGAAATCTTTGCTTGAATTACATGTAAGCATTGATTCAAAACAATGATGGCAAGACAATAATTTTCCCCCTACGTTTACTGAGTGTCAAAATGACCGACATCCGCCGTCAAGATTTCAAATCACCACTGCAAAACGCTGAAAAACAGAAGCAATTCAGTTTCCCCCTATTGCTTTCCTTTACCTATTGTACTTTTGTATTTATATTTTCTTTTGCAATTGGTAAGAAGCTTTATTAAACTTAAACTACTTGCGATATAGATATAAGTATTTAGTATGTACAAAACTGTGGATAGCGTTGAATAAAAAAAAGCTCTATCTGATTGGCTACTCAAACTACGAATATTTAAGAACTATTCATCCCCCAGCAACAAGTGCGGGATTTGCAGTCGAAAAAATAGCTAAAAGTTGTAATCGTTGCAGCAATAAATTAGTTAAAATAATCTTTTTATGCTATATTTTCTCACTGTTTTAGTATATGCTAAAACAACTATTCACCTCAGTGTCCGTGTCTAGTGGTCGATATTTACCCCGCCGCTTCGCGGCTCGGTAAATATCCATCACTTGCCTTAGAACTAGCCACCTCCACTTCGGTGAATGGCCAAGTTGTCAAATATCAAATGCAGTGCGCTGGCCATGCCATTTCCCACCAAACAACGAAGGTTCCACTAAGCTATATTGCACATAAGAACGAGATATTATAACGCCATTTATACGTCATCATTAAGACAAGTCAAATGCTAAGATTAACGGGGACAATAGAAGGACCAAGTCGACGGGCAACGAAGTAAAAAAATTGTCGTTTTTTGTATCTCCCCTAACCTTTAATTTGAGCAGAAAAGAGACTGAAAAAAGGTCATTTGCTCCTGGCCCGTGGTTATCCCCAAAGTGTTTGTCAAACAAAAAAATTCAACTTATTTTAAAACGCTGTTGCTTTAGATGGAAAAAAGCAGCGTTCGTTTGCTATAAGCCAATTTTTGAGGGGCTATCACTGTTATCATTGATATCAGTTGTTATCAGAGTTATCATTGTTGTCAGTTTTGTTTTGCTCGGTAAAACTTGCTTTGAAACTGTCGCTCCGGATCTTTGCGTTGTCACAGTAGCGACTGTTGAATACACTAGCGACGCGGTGAATTACTCATCTGAAATGTCGCGCTGGCTGTTAGAAGCAGACAACAACATTTTTATACATAGGAGGTAGCTAGAGCTGTACACTTCCAGCGCGATTGTGTATACAAAGGAACAGCGTTAACACTGTAAACAGGAACAACTCAGTCATGCAGGAAAAAACAACTAGCTTGCTGTTCCCGAAATTTGGAAGCAAATCCAACGGCGGTGCGCCACGTTGATGAAAACCTGGGGACGAAATAAGTGCTCCCTAACCCAGGGCCTCTCAAATGAAGGCGAATGAAGCTTTCAATCATATGACCCCCCCTCTAACAGTTACTGTTGCTTGTGGTGGAGCTCTGTTCTCTGGAGTTTTTTTGCATTATCTCTGTGTTTATTCGTTATTCGTTGGAAGAGAAAAGGTGAAGGACTTTATTTTTGTTGGATCTATCGATACAGGTAGGGATGATTGCTCTGTAAGGCGATCTGGACTTCACAGATGGCGATCGAGACCGAAGTTTATCGGAGTGTGCTTTTGCATTTGGACTCTACTTTGAGAAATTGTGTGGATTACTTGCCCGATTTGACGTTCTTCTTTGTGTAGTTTAAAAGCACGAAAATGTTTTATTGTAAGAGACATTCAATGGACTCGTAGAATTTGTACTGAAACGAGGCAGGCAGACTTGCAAACAAATCCACCTCTTTCAACGCGCGCGTTGTTCATGTAGCTTGCAGATTTTAATATGTTGTCGCGGAAAAATACAGAAACATCTTGCATTAGTTCATAAACTTTAAAGATGTAAGAATACCTTGGTGCATGTCGCTTCCATCGCAACCTTGGCAACAAAACTTATAATGTCCGGATGGCATTTACAAAACAGACGTAAATTAGAGAGAAAAGTTAGAAATTATCATTGAAAGCACATGTTTGCTGCTAATTTGCAATTGTATGATATTGTGAATGTTGCGGTCAGTATTAAATATAGCTACATTGATATTTTTGTGTGGAGATTTCTTGGGGGTTTTGAACGTCAGAAATGATTTTGAATGCCTCCATAGCGAGCTAGGCTGTCTAGTTTTGAGGATGTGGGCAGGCGGCGGACACCAGCAGCCTTCTGCGAATGCCCAGCAATGGTGGCCAATGTCTTACAACTACCAGTATCAAACTCAGCCTGCAGGTAAGCATTGCCATTGTTTATTACTGGGCTAGCCATTAAGCCTTACAAAAAAAATACACAGATGTCAGGAGAAGTACATGTAGTTTATACACCTAATACAAAAGCACACGTTTTGTGCCCACTGATATACTTATGTGCCGATCAACTCAAAACTTCGACATTCCCCCCCCCCCCCCCCCAAAAAAAAACTTTTGAAGATTGGATCGTTCAAATGCCCGCCCCCTTGGGCCAAAATGGTGTTCAAATGCCCTTCCCTATCGTTGGATTTGTCTGTCATACCCTACTAAAGAGGAATTGTCGTCAGCTCCTGCTATCTTTAATAATGACCTTTTGAAGACCCTTTTTGTATGCCAATCACTCACAAATGCTACATCTCTTCCTGTAAACTCTTCCATTGCATCCAAACACATGTTTTATAGCTGTTAGCGACTTCAGCGCCCGAAAAGAAAATCCTTTGAAACTTGACACTTCCAGTTCAATGTTCCCCTCCCCACGCAGGCAAAGGTCAATTTCCCCACTCCCCGGGCACAAAAGAAAGGCAAATGCCTGGGTTTGGCCGGGAAGGGGGGTGGGATTTGATTGGGATGAACTACCAAAAACCAGTGGCTTCTTACCAGTCACCAGTTTTCTTGTTTTATGCTAAGCTGGAAAGAAAAAAGAGTGTAATGAGGAATTTATGTCGTAAGTAAAGAGAAAATCTACCATTTAAAATATGATTGTTTCCACTGTTCTGATTAATAGTATGTGTAAGTTCACTTTGGAGTTTTCAAAGTAAAAGTTTGTGAAAACACAGGAAAATTTGAAATTTTATGTTTTCCGGCATTTCGTCCAAGGTTAAATTAATATTGAAGTAAGGTTTTTAATTGTAATTGTGAGAAAATTCACCATCAAGTGAAGCTATGATCCTCTCAGTTATAAATGCAAAATTTTCAGCAATTGCGTAGAGAAGCCTGAGAAATTCAGGACTTGAACAGGGTTTGAACCTGTAACCTGTTGATGCTGGTGTGATGCTCTAACCAACTGAGCTATGAAGATGCTGATGTTCAGTGGGAGCTGGTCATTGGTGGGTTCAAATGTTCCAGTGATGAATGAATCAATGAACAAAATGATAATTATATGAAATGAATCATACATGTATATGCATTGAACTGCGGGTATGAAATCAACTGAAGCTACATGTGTGATCCTGTCAGTTACGAACACAATTTTGGCATTTGCTTAATGTTTCATCATGGGAACAGTAGAACCCACAAATGATCAGCTCTCAATGTCTGGATGTTATGTATCATGTTATGTACATATACATGTACGGTAGGGTCCTTGGAAGTTGGGTAGTTTAGCAGGCCTTATAATAAGTAACAATTATTCAATAGTGGTTGCTTTCATCTTGTGCTTGCTTGTTACTTTCAATCACAGAAAGATACTATCTTTGTAGTTGTTGTGTGATCTGCACAGTTTTTCATCATGGCACCTTATTTCTTTACTTCAATTTATGGCCTTCTTGGGCCTTTAAACTGACTGTGAGGAAGAAATGCATATCAAAACTGACTTTACTGTTCTCGAATTTAGTTAGGTTACATTATATTAGGGAGGCGTAGTGGTGATTTTGAAAGTCTATGAAGTGTTTCTCCATAAATAGAGTTCAATTCTTGGACCAAACTTCTGTGCACAACTATAGTATCTTTGCAGTTCTTTGTGAAATATTGTAATGAATGCTTTATACCTAGAATGAAAGAATTCTTCTTTTAATCCTACATGTTCCCATGTGTAACCTGCTGCATATGATTTTTACCAAATATACCATAACAGCTAATCTTGTTACAATGTTGCAAGATGTAACTAAGAATAATCTTAGTGAAGAATAATATTGTTATGGAGTAAAAAAAGATGTTGTTTGTTTTGGTAAAATTATTGCAGATGCAAGCCAAGACTGGGCAGCCAAGGCAGCATTATGGGCACAGCAGCGAATGGCTCAGGAACAGATGGCACAGTATTACCAGCAACAACCACAGTCACAGGTGCACCATCCTCAACTGCATCAACAACCAGCATATGGAAGCTACCAACCTGATGTGCAAGTCAGCTTAGGACAGCAACCACCAGTTGGTGTTGAGAGTCAACCGTTTAACCCAGATGTGGATGTGCCCCCACCACCTTTACCACCAGGTGATTCTGGTGAGCCACCAATTCCTGGTTGGCAAGATGAAGACAGCAACCATTTGAGTGACAACATTGAAACAGTTGCCATGGATGATGAAGCTGAGCAAACTCGGACAGCGGGAACCAAGGTCAACAAAAATCCTGGTCAGGATGAGCAACACGAAGACAGAGAAAGACAAGCTACCATCACACAGGATTACAATCACCAACGGCCACCTGCACTTCCTGGGATGCAGACATTTGATCATAACCATGGCTTCAGTAGACCACCCCCACAGCAGTACAGCCATGTTGCTCCTCAACCCATTGATTATGGGCACGGTCATCACAGCCTTGATTATGGTCACCAGGGGCCACTTGTTCCAGGGGCACAGGTTTATGATTATCAACCTCAGTTCGATAGCCATTATTATCATCAGCAGCCTTACGAAATGGAACGACATCATAGGGTCACGCATGAACATGGTAAACCTAAAAGTCATCATCCAGTTGATTCTGTACCTGATTTAAGTGGACTGAATGGTAAGTTTCTTCTTTTGTTTCATGCATTTATATAGACTGTTGTTGTTTTTTTGTAGTGGTGGTGAAAATATTCACATGCACTAAAAAATATCGAGAAATCATTATTATATTGTTCTCAGAAAATTGGTTAGGTATGTGAATAAAATGCTTTTGGTGGTTTCATTTGAAGAATTCGATTTGGTTTTAAGTATGTTGGCAGCTCAATCATTATTCAGTTACGCATGGGTTTTACATTATTTTACTGTAATTAAATATTAACAATGATGCACATGTGCTGCAAATCTGCTGAAGTTTTTTTGATACTGCAGGTTCATCCATGTGGGTTATGTGAGTTTTTTACACCAAATTGACACTAACCTGGGAATGTTTTGTCTTTTTTTTAAAAAACGATTTTGAAGTATCATTGTGGGAAAGTGAAGCATTGTAATATTATTATTATTATCCAAAAATACTTAGTCATGAAAATTAGTACTTTCCCAAGAACTGTTGAAACATGTTGATCGCTTCTGTACATTGTATTTCTTTTAGATGTGAAAAAGAAAGCTCTACCAATGTGGATAAGGGAAGGCCTTGAAAAGTTGGAGAAAACTAAACAGAAAAAGGAAGGTCAGACAGAAGAAGGAGAGCAGAAGAAAGCAAAGCTGAATTTGTCAGGATCTTCATCTACCATAGCTGGTTATGATCATGGCAAAGTAGATTCTCCAGTGCACTCTCCAAAGAGCAATGAATCTGATGAGGTATGTTATTCCTGAGTATTGTGAAGAATGGTGCAAGTTTGTTAAAGTGTCATTTGCTTATCACCATCCGTGCGCACGAATTGATGAACTAATAGTGGCTGACACCCGAATTGCAGCTAAGATATCTACCAGGAACATAGGTGTAATCTCTCAATCTAGTTAAACATGTTGAAACTACCTGCAAAATAGCTTTCTTTCACTTACATAAAATAGCCAAAATAAGACACTGTCTATCGCAGAACGATACAGAAACCTTAGTTCATGCTTTCATTACTTCCAAATTTGATAATATTATTGTAATTTTCTGCCCTTTGGCCTACCAGAAAACTTGCGATGTGTGCAAAATCCAGCTGCCCGCCTTGTTACACGAACCAGAAAGTATTATCATATTACGCCTATTCTCTAAAAGCTTGACTGGTTACCTGTAAAACAGTGCATAACCTGTAAAGTTCTTCTTCTCACTTTTGAAGCTCTCAATAATGTGGCACCTAAATACAGTGTATTGTTACTGACATGCTCACTTCATATAAGCCTGCTAGGGCACTCTGCTCATCAAATAAGCTTCTTCTGAATGTGCCAAACTACCGACTTGAGACATATGGACTTTGATCCTTTTCTTTCTGTGCTCTTGGGCCATGGAATGCATTGCCCTTAGATTCTAGACAGTCATCATCCTTATAAGTTTTTCAGCAAGACTTTTCTGTTTCAGCAAGCTCTTAATTAACTTCTTACTGCATTTATTAACTCTCCTTTTATCTCTTTGTCTACTTATTTCATTTTATTCAATCATAATTATAAATATTAACTACTGTACATGTATTGACTCGTGTATAAGTCATCTTTTTATGACCTAAAAATCATCCCAAATAATTGCCCTCGACTTACATGTATACTCGAGTCATACAGATATGGCTGGTTTGGTAGCACTAGACTATCAGATCATTAGCTTAACAATTGCCGATAAAAATTTGCATAAAAACTGACTTTGCAAAACAAGTTCCGATTGTATTTGTGTTTGATGAGCTCGGCTAGGCATTTCATTGTCAACAGGAAAATGTGGAGTAATAAAATGTAAGTGGCTTAATGCCTCTTACACTGTAGTCATATCTGTAAGTTTGTAGATCATGCATTTTGTAGTAGGGCAAAAGATTTCCAAGATAGCGGGCGATTTATCAAACTCTTTGGTGATCTTTTCATCTACCAAATCTCCTTTCTATGCCTAATGTTCAGAGGAATGTAAACTGAAATCGTGTCCTTGCATCTCATGTTACAAGAGCTAATACACTGCATTTGGATTAGTTTATTTTTTGTACACTTCAACTGCAAAAGAATTCTTGAGAATATGTCGTTCACATTTAGGAACAATTCTGTCAATCTTGAAATTGGTGGTCGACTTACATGTGTAAATGTGGTATATAATAAATGTAAATATTAGTTGTGTTTGTAAAGCCCTTCTGGACTCTAGGATTTAGACACAATATAACTTCTGTATTATTATTATTATTATTATTATTATTATTATTATTATTATTATTATTATTATTATTATTATTATTATTATTATTATTATTAACGATGAAATGATATATAAAATGGATCATATATTAACTGCAGATATAAAATCAAGTGAAGCTGTGATCCTTGCAGTTATGAATGCAATTTTTGCAATTGTGTAGAGAAGCCTGAAAAATTCAGGATTCATGGCATTTGAACCCGTCACCTCGCGATACTGGTGCGACGTTCTAACCAACTGAGCTATGAAGCCACTGACGTTGGGAGTTGTCATTTGTGGATGTAATGTTCCTGTGAGGAATGAATCAACAATGAAATGATTATATGAAATGGATCATATATGAACTGTGGATATGAAATCAAGTGAATCCTCGCAGTTATGAACGCAATTTTTGCAATTGGGGTTCAAGGTCATGGGTTCAAACCCGGTTGAAGTCCTGAAATTTTCAGGCTTCTCTACGCAATTGCAAACATTGTGTTCATAACTGCGAGGATCATAGCTTCACTTGATTTCATCTCCACAGTTCATACATGATCCATTTCATATATCACTTCGTCGTTGATTCATTCCTCATGGGAACATTAGAACCAGCTCCCAACGTCAGTGGCTGCATAGCTCAGTTGGTTAGAGCGTTGCACCTGTAGCTTGAGTTAACTGGTTCAAACCCCGTTGAAGTCCTGAATTTTTCAGGCTTCTCTACGCAATAGCAAAAATTGCGTTCATAACTGCGAGGATCATAGCTTCACTTGATTTCATATCCACAGTTCATATGTGATCCATTTCAGATATAATTTAATTGTTGATTCATTCATCACAGGAACATTAGAACCCACAAATGACTAGTTGCCAACATCAGTGGCTTCATAGCTCAGTTGGTTAGAGCGTTGAACCGGTAGCGCAAAGTCACGGGTTGAAACCCCGTTAAAGTCCTGAATTTTTCAGGCTTCTCTACGCAAATTGCAAAAATTGCGTTTATAACTGTGAGGATCATAGCTTCACCTGATTATTATTATTGTCATTCATCCAATTTATGTATTATTAATTGTTTTAGATAAATTTAATACATGTATTTCTGTTAAAAGGCCCATCTGAATCTATAATACATGTATTGTGAAATGTACACTTCATCAGACTAACCATCATTATTATTATATACTCAACAAAATATCGCGTTTGTGATTGGTCAAGGATGAATGCACAAATGGGTTATGGAGTGCAATACGGAAGTTGCTATGGAAACAAAGGGATGGAGTGATTTTGTAGAATATACAGTGAACAAAAAATCGTATGCACTTGCTCATGCATTTCATGATTTATGGTCACTTGTTATGTTTTGAAAGTTCTCAAATTTCACTCATGAGAACTTTCAAAACAACACTCCTGGTGATAAGTCACAAAATGCACTCACGTTCACACGATTTCCTATACTTATTTAAAGCAAATTTCTTGGGAAAGTAGGAAAATATTCCCATGGTTCACACTTCCTCTATTCTTGAAATAATATTATTATTAAAATATTGAATGTTAATATTATTATTTATTGAAATAAATAAATTACCGGTATTTAAATAGCAGTAATTGCTATTATTTTGCTGTTATTACCATATTTACCCGTGTATAAGTCGACCTCTTATGGCCTCAAAAGAAGCTTCAAAAATCGCCCTCGACTTTTACATGGGTGAAAGATTTAGAGCCAAGTTCCAGCTAAGTAATTTATTCAAAATTAACATAATAATGTTGTCTTGGGCATAACGAATGCAGGGGACGAAATACTTCAAAATGAACGACAAAAGACTTCAAGACAAATGTAAGCAATTCCAGTTGAAACGAAGAAAGATTTGTCCAACTCTAAAATTAATGTTGAAGGTACTCACTGGCACAAATATGAAATAGACACTAGAAATTTTTGTTTACTAAAGGTAGAAAGCTCAAAAAGGCACTTCTGTTTCTTCAAATAAAACAAGATCATATATGTACATTATGTAGGTACAGTGGTTAGCCCTGATGTTTTGCACAAAGCATTCCTTTTTATGACCAAGCTAACTATTATTATTAATTTTAAAAAGTTCCAAAGAAACTGAATTCACATGGAAATAACCAGCATAGAATCTACAACCAGTTTCCATATTAACTTTTCATTAAATTCATCAAATTACCGGATACAGTCAAATTTTTAGGAATATGAACATCAATAATGTTTGGAGAGGAGCCAAGGGTGTGTAAAGAGTCATTAATTTTTACCTTCTTTTTTATTGCATTCTGTATATTGTTTAGGCCCTGGTTGTTCAAAAGGTGGATAAGGCTATCCAGCAGATAAATCACTATCCAGCGGATAAACACTAGCAAAACCAATTGTGTTCATCCAGCCTCTCTTGTGCACTGAAATTTGCAGTGGATAGTGATTTATCCAGTGGAGAGCGTTCTCCACCCTTCGAACAACTGGGGCGTAGTGTACATGTAGGTGCCATTTAGATTTATCAGTGAGGTATTTGCTAGTATTCATTTTACAGAATGAGAAGTGATGATGATGATGATGATTCTCTGCTGTTTGTTGACTTCATTCTTCTCTCAGGAAAGTGAGGCTGAAAAGGTAAGCCACCATCAGCCAGCAGGTGAAGAAAGTGATCATGAAGTGGAGAATAAAAGTTTCTCTGATAAAGAGCGTCGCCCAAGGAAAGCACTGGAAGAAAACAGGAAGGCACAGTCTTCAGATGAGGAAGAGGAGGTGAAGACTGAAGAGGAAAAGCAGCAAGAATTTGTAAGTGTAGGCAGTGATGAATTTTGCTGCTTTTTAAATTTTTTACTCTGGTATTTGTTGAGACTCTTATCAAACAAACTCTTGACAGCTACAGTGTATTGCACCACACTTTTATCTTCTATCGGCTACCGATACGGCAACGACAACGCCAAAAAGCAGTAATATTATTGGTTAGAAGAGGGAAAAATGGTTGTGCTGAATGTGCAGCATGCATTTTTGTACATTTCTCTCCCTTACTCGTCAAAACAACAACGTAGAATGACCATTTTCAGGTTTTGACGACAACATGGGCAAACAGCAGTGAATCTTTCCTTCTCTATCTTTCCTTCAAATGCGTACGTACCAGTCTGGTTATAGCATATGAATGAAGGGGATAGTTTCTAAAGAAACTGTGGTGCTGCGTCGGTGGGGAAGTAGTACACAAAAATTTGGTTTTATCAACGGAGTTGGTAATGTAAATTGGCCACCGTACAGAGATTCCAAAAGCTGACGTTTCGAGCGTTAGCCCTTCGTCAGAGCGAATCGAGGAGTTATGGGTTACGTGTAGTTTTTATAGTAGAGTAGGAGCTACGCTATTGATGGTAACATGGCAACGTGAAAAATAGGAATATATTAGTTAAATGAAAAGCGTTCGTTAATACCGTGAGGATTAAGGGTGCCGATTTGGAGGATGAATTTTTGTTCTAGATTCTTGCGGCTTTCCGTCGTACCTAGATGTAGGGAAAGGCCGCAGATAGCCATGTGTTTTTTGGAGTGCGTAGGGAGATTAAAATGACGAGCGACTGGCTTAGATGCATCTTTCTCATTCTTCGCCCATATTGTACAACATAACCAAGATGGAAACATCGTGAAACACTTAACAGTTTGTAGGACAGCTCACACTAATAGTTGAAGTGATGTTTTCGTCGCCGTAGCCATCGTGGTTTCTTAAACTCCCTAATGTTGTACAGGGTTGTCACTGTCAGAGAAAAATCAGGGCAAAACAAAAAATTTTCAAGGTCAGGAAAAAGTCAGGGAAATTCTTAAAATATTGTCAAAGTCAGTGAAAAGTCAGGGAATTTTATTTTTGGTAAACAGTTCACAAGATTTTGCTCACAAATCCCGTGAAAAGAGTTAGATTTGCCATGTTTGAAGCTTGTGTAAACACTTTCGCGCATGCTTTGTGCCGCTTGCAGGTTTTCCACGCATGAATTGAGATGCCAATTAAATCGACTTTGGATGGTTTTTTTCTGCAATTGTTGTGGAGATCACTTCGTGATTATATAGTAAAGCAATTATTCTTTTCAATGTCGGTGAAATGGAAGTATTCACCTCGATTTCAAAGAATAATTGTTAATTATTCACCTAATTAAAAGTCAGTGAAAATTGTTTACAGGTCAGGGAGAAGTCAGGGAATTATTTTGTTACAGATGACTGGCAACCCTAGGCCTGTTGTATTGCAAGGACCAATCAGAGTTAAGGGCCCAATCAGAGTAAAGGGCCCAGTCTCCAATCAGAGAACCATGAGCAATCCAAAATGGCGGGGTGACTAAAGTGACGTGTTTCCAACAATGTTACATGCGTATCCAACGTTGTTAGAAGCATTGTTATAACAATGTTGGGACATGTTCTTATAACGTTCAGCCGGGGTTAAAAGGGACGTCGAGTGGACGTAGAAGATGTTGTTAATCCTTTCACTCCTTAAGCTGCCCCCATTGGCGAGTAAAATGGTTACACAGTTAAAATCCGCAAGTGTCATTCTTTGGAAGAAGAAAGGTTAAGGACGGTGCCTACTATCGTTATTGCGCATACCTTCTGCGCATCTCTAGATACTCGGGTTTCCAATCGGTGATGCTTACTAATACAGGATATTTTTGCGCCGTTTAAAAATATCCGGAGAATGTAGATCTTAGTAAAGTACTCTTGGTATCCAAGAGCCGATGGGTAACTTTCAAAGTGGGCTGTTTTGTGTCTGTACATATTCCTGGGTAATGAAGAGGCTAGCCTTGAGATCTGGTGATCACGGGGTCGAGACCCGTTCTGATCACTCGTTGCCAATTTGATCCTTGTAGTCCCTGGTTCAACCTCTCGGCTGCACTTGAAAATAGCCAAGTGGTTTGCCTCCGGCCAGTTGGGATTCTTAATAGTTGTTGTTGTTGTTGCTCTGTTCCATCGTTTTGCACGTGATAACACAAAAAAGTAAAATACAAAACTAAAGAGCCTTTTCAGTTTTTATCTCGATCTGCTACAAGAGGTTTTAAAAATATATCTATTTGCTTGTTGCGAAGGGAATTCCCCCGCCCTGTAAACCCTAAGGGGCGAATGAACAAATGAACTCGGCTGGCCAACAAGGTCTCGACTTTAACTTACCTTAAATAAAAGTTAACCTCATTTAATTTTCCCTTACCATTGCGTTTGGCAAAACCAAAATATTAATATTCCGGGTAAAGCCCGGCTAACATTGTTCTCATTGCTCCATCATTGTTGATTTGGTCATTTTGTTGTTATCGTTTTAGATGCTGAATATCCGCAAACTGCTGACGGAAGTTCTTTTAACGGTAACTAATGAAGAGTTGAAAAAAATTGCTCAGGAGACTTATAATGAAGCGCTTAGAGGTACTTTCCTTGTCGTGGTATTCTTTATTGTTTGCTAAACATCTTGGGTTGTTATTTTCTAAGGCAAATCTCTTGTGGCTCATTGTAGGTCCAGCACGGCAGCTACAGCATTCTGGTGGCCTGGATGCTCTTCGTGGAAAAGGAGGGTATTTAGGTAAATGTACACATTTTTAGTAATGACGTAAATAGGAAACTTGTCCTTTTTTTGTAATTTCAGCAAAATGTGGGAGGCACTATCTTTACGGTGTGAAAGGCACTGTTTCAGCATCGGCATTAACCCAAGTCAACACAACATTTTAGTGTTGGTTTCCTGACCATACCTGTTTTTTTTTTTTCTTCGAGTCGTAAACCTAGTTAGAGCGAGTTTCAATCGAGTGTCGCAAAACCAAAACCAAAGTAATTATTTTGGCCAATCAAAAAGGACGGAGACAATCCAGTAAACCAATCGAAACTCGAAGTAATTACACGTAGCCGACACAAAGCGCGGGAAAATGTGCACGCGCGGGCCACGATTGGGTTTGGTTTCACTTCTGATTGGTTGAAAAAATGGCGCGAGTACTTTGAACCAATCACTGAGTGAAGTAAAGCAAAAGCAAAGCAATTCGCTAGTTGCTTTCGACGCTCGATTGAAAACCGCTCTAAAAGAAATGGATTGCTACTGTTGAAAACTAGGTTGGTGTAGAGTTTTCATTAAAGTTTACTATGCTCCAAAAGAGCAAATCCCTGAGCCCCATGATAACTACTGTATGTGAAATTTATTTTGCGTTGCTGCGAAGGTTTTTATCTCTCGCTCCATGACCGCGTGGTCCACCTTCACATGAACTGTTCTTGAAGGTCCCTTCCTTGAAATAACCACGTAACCGCGAAGTCTGACAGAACTAATGAAGTTTTGTTTACATTATTAAAACATTGACACATTAACCTGTCACAGAAGGTAGCAGGGTTAATCTAAGCAGGCCTAATTTTAGGTTTCGAGAAAATTGTCATCAAAATAGATAAACGACCAAGCTTCCCGTAGAGCGTTGTGACTGAGGTCGTAGGTTCGAGCCATCCTGCCTGACTCTGAATTTTCAGTTGTACTTTTGCCCGTTAAAACATTAATAGAGCGAGTTTCAATCGAGTGTCGTAAAACACAATCAAAACTCGAAGTAATTACACGTAGCCGACGCAAAGTGCGGGAAAATATGCACGCGCGAGCCAAGATTGGTTTTGGTCTCACTTGTCATTGGTTGAAAAAGTGGCGCGAGAACTTTGAACCAGTCACCGAGTGAAGTAATCATAAACCAAAGTAATTCGCTAATTAGGCTCGACACTCAATTGAAAACCGCTCTAAACGAAATGATACACGAAATCAATCATATATTGAAATGCGGATATGAAATTAAGTGAGGCTATGATCCTCGCAGTTATGAACGCAATTTTAGCAACTGCATAGAGAAGCCTGAAAATTTCAGGACTTCAACGGGGCTTGAACCCTTGACCTCGCGATAGCGATGCGATGCTCTAACCAACTGAGCTATGAAGCCCGTGATGAGTGAATCAACGAACGAAATGATATATGTCCTGTATGAAATGAATCATATATTGAACTGTGCATAAGAATCAGGCTTCTCTACGCAAGTGCTAAAATTGCGTTCATAACTGCGAGGATCATAGCTTCATTTGATAAAACATCAGTAGTTGCATGACTTGTTAAAAATTATTTAACTATTTTGGTAGGTTTGGGGGGCTACGGTTCAGAGAGCGAGAGTGACTCTGAACAAGAAGCAGGACATGAAAAGCAAAATGCGGATCAGGAAGACAGGGAGCACTTAAGCGCCGGTAGAGACGACAAACAACAAACAAGGAGAAGCCGATCCCGTAGCCATGCAGACAGAGAATACAAACACAGCCAAGCAGAACAAGAAAGCGAGGAGGAAGAAAGCGACGAGAAACAGCGATCGAAGCAGCGCGATTCCAGCGAGAAGCGCAGAAGAAAGGAAAGACATAGAAGTCGGTCATCTTCCGTCAGCGAGAGCTCGAGTTCTGTATCGGCTCACAACAAAAGCCGGCGAAAAAAACGGAGACGAAAAGAGAGAAGCGAGAGCTCCTCACCGAAGCAACGGAGGAGGCATCGTCGTCATCATGGAAAAAGGAGCCGCTCCAGGAGCAGATCACCGCGGAAGCATAGCAGCAGCAGCAGCAGCAAGAAGAAACGAAAAAGTGTCAGTGAATCGGATAGTGATTCTGACAGCAGAACTTCGAGTCGGCATAAACCGTCAAGACATTCAGAGAAGAAACATCGTCGAAAACGAAGGTCTTCTAGTTCCTCTTCTTACGAAAGGGACGGTAAGCGGGACAGAAAACGTAAGACGTGAAACTCATCATGCTGTGCTGGACTGTCAAGGTGGAGTTTATTTTATGCTTTACAGTGTTCCATGTGTTCGCGTAGCTCCTGTTTCTCGATCGCTTTTTTATATGTGTACGACAATTGGGTCCCTGGGTACAATCGAATTCAGCCAATAAAACCGACTTTCCCCAAGGACGAAATCTCCTTGCGGTCTAGTTTTCGATGCATTAGCTTTCTTCAGCGTCTATAGTTTGAAGTGATCCAATTCTCTGTTGAACGTTTCGGTACTTTGCAGTTGTACTGCCATGTTTTAGATATTCTTGCTTTTTACCAGTCATGAAGCATTTGCCATTCAAGTGAAAAAGTAGACGACACGGTGCCAGTAATCAGCGGGTTTGGAGGAGCAGTCGTGGCTCAGTTGGCTAGTGCGCTGCTTTCGGAGCGAGAGCTCCCCTGTTCGATCCTCGGTGACTTCAACGTCTGTTTCGACTTTCCTCTGATGCGTGTAGCTACAGCTTTAAATCCCCGTAAAACGGAGCACTGACAGAGGGAGGGGGGTAAAGGGCGCACCGTCGGCTTCCATTGATACCAGCCTCGTAGCTGAAAGAACTACCGAGGTTAAATAAAGTGACTTTACCTTTACTTTACCTTTTTGATACCAGCGCATGAACGATTTCGTCAAGTTGGTAGAAAGCGTTGTCAGCGTTGTTATTTTGTGGCAGATTATTCGCTCATTATTCGCTCGTCCAACTAATATCTCTATGTTAAGAATTCGCATGTACTTTTACACATTTGATTTGAAGGCAGTCATTGCACACCCTCGTGTCCTCCCGCTAGTCTTTCGTCGTTTTTTTTTATATTTATTTTGTCGCTCGTTTTCAACCCCACTTGATAAAGGTCAGGAATTGGCGACATTCAGCGGAGATCAGTTTCTATTCTGCTTACTTCTGTCTTGTTTTTCCTTGCAGATGAAATCGACGAAATCATGCTTCGTTTATACCAGAGGATTTTAGTTGCTGTTTTCCTTTTATACGGAAGGGATGAACAACATCTTTGATTGTTCACGCTCTTTGGTGAGGTTGTTTTTAACTCAAGCAAAAAAATAAAATGACCAAAGCTAGCAACCAAGCTAACGAATTCGAGTTATCACGTACATTGTACAGTTTAAAGAAATGACATTAAAATATCTTTTATTAACATTGCTTTTGTAATCCGATTGATGACCAGTCGAAGGTGAAAGATCCGCTACAGTGAAACAATAGAAATCAGTCCCAGTTATCTTCTAATTTTTATTGGCTGGGAGGTATTCCCCATAATCATAACCTTGCATTTTACGTCCCCGGTCATCATATATACCTCTTATCCCTACTGAAAATTACGGACCGCATTTTTTTCCCGTTAATTTATCGCGCGTCATATATCAACGGGGGAAAACGAGGATCCGTTACTTACAGTACAGAACGAGAAAACGAGATTATTTAGACATTGTCTGAGATAATCAGGCGCACGGGAAATGAAACTACTTGAATTAAAGCGGAGTTTTGGCTGCCACAAATGAATGAAATACGTCAAAATCCGAAAGCGAATACATCTAATGGCTTTTTTAAATAGTTGCTTGCAAGATTGAAGTGATTCTCGCACTTTATGAAAAAAGTAAAAGTTTTTGGGAAATCTATCCATGCGAGAAGTCTTGGTGGTGACGTCAGTGTACGCTCGTACAGACTAGGGACCTTTAGATTCTAGGACGAGAACGAGTACGAGTTTTGACTACCCCTTTTTACACTTACGATTAATCTTATTCTTTGTTAGCAGTAGAGGGTGCTCAATTGTTTCATTGCTGGTAACGCCTGGGCCTTTTTCCTGATCGAAGAATGCCCAAACGGCTACCGTGTTGTGACTTGTTTTGACACGACGACATTTTGCAAAACCTCGTACTAAAATGAATTACTAGAATGACGATGGTGTCACGCCAAGTGACGCCGATTTGCGCGCGCTCACTGTTGTTCTATGAGAAAATCTCGAACTCGTAGTATTCGTAGTCGTTCTCGTCTTAGAATCTAAAGCTCTTTACTGTCGTGGTGGAGGTGGAGAGGCAGGATGGCCTCTGAGGACGGAAGTGTTGGGCAATTTTCCTTGGCGGGAGATCGCGTGGCAACGTTGCATTTGGCAACCCGCGTTTTTCTGGCGGGAAATTTAAGCATGCGCGTTTTTGAGACGCGGACGGCAACCGGAAGCGAGGTGTTTTCCCTTTTAATTTGTCTTCACAATATAAGTTTTGCCGGGTTGCTCGTTAGTTTTGAGTGCGCTTCTAACTAAAAAGTTGCCTACGTTTTTGTCGCGTTTAAATGAAATTAGTGCAGGTTGCGGAAAGATTCATAATCACGCAGTCAAAAGTATCATTCTTGATAACTTTAAATTACTCCAAAATGATCCCGAGACGGGTAGAATCTTTTCGCAACCACCACTAAATTCATTCAAACGGGACAAAAACGTAGGCAACCTTTTAGTTGGTTCAAGGCCCGAAGCGTTTTCCTTGGCCCGGTTGTTCAAAAGCCGATTAACTTAATCCAGGATTAGCATAAATTTTTGTTTCACGTTTTCAACTTTTTGGTAAAAGTTTCTTTTGCTTATTTTTGTTTCTCAAGATTGACTTCTTTTAATGTAAAGTTTTGCCGAATATCAGCGTTGAACAGCATTTGGGAGTAGAGAAATAAACTCCTTGGTTAATTTTTAATCTGGGATTAGCGCTAATCGGCTTTTGAACAACCGGGCCCTGGACTTTGAACCGGTTTACAGAATCAGTGGGCCCTTTATTTTCTCTAACTTTTTTTCTCCCAAGTAAATTTAATGAAGTCCTCTTTTATTCCTCCAATCGCGTTTTGTATGTTCTGCGTTCTGAAGTTGCTTTAAAAAAAGGAAGACGAATCGATTTTGAGGTTCGACGCAAATAATGGCCGAGATGACGCTCAGTTTAGCTTTTTTTCTTCTCTGGTTAACGCTCAATCGTTAAGAAACGGGTCTTAATAAATGCTACAAAGCTTGGCGTACATTGAGTACTCCAGTCTATAGCACGTGTTGCTCAGGTATTCGCTTACCTATGGTGTCGACCCCAGGGCAAACCAAGGGGGATGTAATTAGAAAAATAATAATTATAGTAAGGACAATTTCTAAAGCGCTCTATCCAAAAGCATTAAGGTGCTTATCAATAAAAGGTAAAAACGTTAAACAAAAGTATGTCAACTGTACGACAACGTCATTCACTAAAATGACCAATTTTTGTCACTTCCATTCGCGGTTTCAAATTTTTGGAAATCTTGCTCCGGACCAAAATACGGGACTACTTTTTTCTGCGAATTCAGTGTGAGAAGGCAGTAATTAGAAGAAGGCAAGTAGTATGTACGTGGGTAGGTCTGTGTGAGCTTTTCCAATTACCTTTCGAGCGAAAATAAAAAAAGATAACCTCATGTATGCCGTATTTATCAAGCCGAGAGCTTCGTGACAAGTACGAGCATCATTTAATTCCATATCTGACCACTACGACACTCGAGCCATTGCTGAACGTGGTCTGCAATAGGCATCCCACAAAGACGTGTCATTCAAATCGCGTGTTTTAGTGTATTTTTCTCTCGTTTTTCAAAGATGGCGCATTTATTGATTTGCCATAGCAACTCAGCTAATAGCGTTTTAATTGGGGTTGACAGGCTTATACGACTCCCTTTTACGTGGTCTGGTTTCTTTTGCTTTCGTCATAATTTTGCTCTCTTGAATACTTGTTTGAGTGAACGCCTCTTTTTAGACGGTTCATGTAAGATTTCATTTAGCAATTGTTTTTGTGCTGAGACTTCAGATTTGCACCTTCATACTGCTGTGTGATATTTTTTCTTCCCAGAAAATAGTTTGTCGTGATAAAATATTCTTTAGTTTCTTGGTGTTGAGTTTCTTTGCAGTAATGTGAATGTGACCTTTTGGCCTCAGGCTTTTGCATCATTTCAATTCTAGTCTCAACCGATAGGCTTGTTCAGTTGGTGGTAGAGCGGCGAGTGATTCTGCTTTTAAAGCTCTGACCCGGGCGCGGGATCTTTTTCTTCTTGAATGCCCCACACGGTCTCGAATAGTGTTGCTGCTCGCTGCGGCAACCCCGCGATTAAAACCAAACTCGATCAAGCTCTTAAACATGATCCGTTTGTAGCATCCCACGCAACTATAAATTGTTGTGCCACTAATTCAACCTCATTAGAACTTTGCGCTCTGCTAAAAATGAGCCTCTTACGAGTCTCTCCTCTGTCGTCCATCAGATAGTGAAGAATATGACAAGTGAACACATCATCATCATCATTTTACGGGATGGCGACGCTGTAGCTGTTACCACTTTCATCAGTTTCATCAGCCTTCTGTGAGAACGCTTCAGTTAAACCTAACTTGGAGACCCTCTTTCCGTTGAAAGATTTTTTTATTTGTATGTTTTTTTTTTTGTGATGATCTTCCGGATAGCACTCAGTATGCTATTCTATTATTCACCACACAAGTAAATAGTGCTTTCTATACGCTTCTATTGCTTAACTGGGAGGTAATTACCAGACCGCTATTCGACCGAGAAGCAGGGGCCCAAGATCCTAAAATTTCCGATCGTTTTGTCAAAATAAGTACTTTTTTTACGTCCGCCAGCTGTCCAGTTTGTGCGTAATGTGATTTCTGCTGTGGTTGTCGCAAATGCAGTCAATGACTGCTCTCTCCTGGAAGTCTTGGACAATCTTTCTTCAGTCCTCAAGTTTTTGTATACTTAAACAAATTCTCGCCTTGGAATCTGTAAAAGTGATGTATGCAGTAGTTATCTACAAATCAGTGAATGATTGAGAAACATTCTGACGTGGCTATGTGACTGCGTGATGCAGTTCTCGTCCACCGTTGCTCACCATAGATCGTCATCATCATCATCACTAATCATATCCTTTATTTATTCACGCTAGGAGTAAAAGCAATATACTCCAGTTTCCTGTAGAGCGGTTAGAGTGTCCGCGTTCTAGCGTAGAGCTTGCTAAGACGCAGTTTTCTAAGCAGGTGAATTTCAAATCCGATTTGATGAATTCGCTTAGTTATTTTTTCTTCACTTCACTTCACTTCACTTCACTTTAATGATAAGTGCAACCTACAAGTTTGTATATATACGCACAGCGCATGAGAATTGCATTTCCTTGACTAGGACTCGAGTCGAGGAAGGCAAAAATACGTAATTTTTGACAGAGCAGAAGTTGATGAATCCGTTCCGCTTCATGCGCGTTGGCCCTCCTTTCGATCACACATACGGAGCAAAATTACTGGATGCTAATTGGCTGAGACGGAGGGCATTTTAACTTAAGTCACGAAGGCACTTTTGGTGACTTTCTCCCAGATTAAACTACTTTTTGTCCATATATAAACTTTAAGTGCAATTTCCTGAATTTCTGTTGACAGCAACGATTTATTGAATTGAAGTTTAACCGAATGGGAACGAGTTGATTGTCATTTGTCACGGCACTGAACGGGCTTCCCTCAGTAATTTTGTCCTTTAATGTGCCCTCGTGCAATTAACGATTAAATTGCTTCAACTTGTCGAAATATATTTCATATTTTGGTTATGTTTCGGAGAATGTGTCTGGAAAAAGCGTGATACCCTGGCTCACAAAGGCAACTTTTGATAATTATTATTCTCCCACCCCTCCTTAGTTTTTCTTTGTTTTCGGATTAATAACCTTTCTGCACTGCTGAAGAACCATCTTGATACCAGTAGCGAATTTCGTGGACAGAAAAGATGTCTTTACGAACTTTACCAGTTTTATTTCTTAATCTCGGAGGAGAAATGTTATATATTTTGGATCAACGACTGAGAGCACAATCAATTCCCGACGAGAAAGCTAGAAAAGGTTAGTTGATTGCCGGCGTCAGTTTCTCTAAGATGGCGGCGTTTAATTTAGGATATTAATTTAACCTTATTAAAACATACAATAGTTTCGCTCTTGTACACTGTTTATAATAGCGTTTTGGGAAATTTTAAAATATGGAGGCAGATATTCGCCGATATGTGACTGGAACTTTGAATCTTCTGTGGGCACTAAAGCCGTTGCTAAGCTAAACTATCCATCTCAAATGAAAACGCTTGGTGATCTGAGTGTCTTCGTATTTGCTCAACGGACGGACATTAGGAAAGTTGTATGCCATGAGCGTATGAGTTGTTTTCTCATTTTGTAGACTTATATCTGAGTATTCTTAAGGATCACCGAGTTTAAGTCCAGCTTAAACTCCAGGGTGCACACAGAAGTCGTCTTTAAATTAGGCCTCCACAAGTGTTGATTCTACCGAAGTCTGCGTGCGCCGTGCTGTTCAGCTTTTGCTTCAACGAGATGTAGAAAACTGAGGAATGAAACTTTTTCAGGTTAAAATGTTTGAGTTATCAGATAAGGACCGGACTTTTAGCTAGCAACAAATCTTTATTTCAGTCTATACTACAACTTTCTTACTTAATTGCTGAAAAGATGACGTAACTGGCTTTAATTTATGACAAACAAACATTTTCTTCTGTGTAAGCTTCAGTGTGTTCTGTAAAGATGACCTTAAAACTTTATTAAACTTGGTGTAATCATATCTGAGACACTGGTAGCATCTGTATGTTATTGCTGGATTAGCTGCAGGTCATTATATTATACACTTAAGTTTACATTTAGCACGTAGCCTTTGTACTGAAAACCCTAATGTTGAGCTTAAAGGATTTTCAACCCAATGAAAAGGGACATTAAGTTGACTGACAATCATTATTGTGGATAAATCATTTTAACATCCATCCATTTACACGATGTTATGAGATGCACAGTTTGGTTCTATTTAGATTTAATTGCATTTTAAGAAGTTTTCTGTTGTCGAACATTTTGCACTTGGACTATAAGGGATTTACTGGACATCAAAATTTCAATTTGGAATGCAAGACTGTAAAACTAAGAAAATTGACAATTGCAGTTCAGGAGAAATTGGAATATCTTGACAAGTAAAAGCTTCTTTTTATATTCTATATTTATTGCACCATCTTGCATTTGTATGAGTGTGTGCTTACCTAATTGCTTACCGTATACTTTATAAAGATGTGTATTTTTTTTACTTTTCTACTTGTCACGTTGATATCTGAATGGTTACTTTTTATTTTATTTTAATTTTTATCCTATTCAAATCATTTTGACAAGCGGTATTGACTATTTCTGTTCGTTCGCTATCCGCCTCAACTAGCCAATGCTATCTGAAGTTAGCAGCCATTTTTGTTCTCCTTGGTCACTTAGTAATAGAACGTAATTGAGTTTTCCTTCAGTGTAATAAGAGTGAGACAAGTGAGTTAACGCGAGCCTGATATAGCTAATGTGCATCAAAGCTAATTCATATTTTCCTTGGATAGCTATTTTCCCTGGGGAGGACTGTGAGGAGTGTATTCCAGGATAAGATGAGCGAGTATGAATGTTTTTTCAGGAATGCCAAAAAGACCAGACTTCATAATCGAAGACTTCAAAACATAGTTAGCAAGCGAGTGAGTGAGCGAGTGACTCTCCGAATAATTATAATCTACATGGCACAAATATTTTGAAATTACCTACATGTAAATTACCAGCACTTGTGGACTTAAATCTATTAGGTATTTAGGAAGTAAATTGTGGAATAGCCTTGAGGACAAAATTAGAGCTGTACCTAATCTTGCGTCATTTAAAAAGCGGATTAGCAACAAGCTGATCGATGTAGTTTACCCTTGCCTATAGTACGTACATACATACAATCATATAAATTATTATATACATGTTTATTATTTTTTAACCCTAGTTTTAATGTAGATCATTTCTTGTGTATTTATTATATTAATTTTATTTAGCTCGGTCGAACTACATGTAGCACCTCATGTGCTACATCTTTTTACTGAGTATAAATAACGATTTTTACTTACAATACTAATATTTACCCTTTCTCTGTGTCAAGTAATCTGGCAACATAGCAGCATTGAAAGCTGTTTGACAGTAACACAATGACAGCTGCCATTTAACTAACACATTAGGTTCAGATATTAGTCTCACAACAGTCAAGGTCTTTAAAAAGACATCTCAAAATGTCCTGCCTTTGTAATGAAATCTTCCGGTAGTGTTAGAATCTGTAGTCAAGTGTGATGGTGTTAAGTGTCCCACAAAACACTTGCTCACAAATCCCTAACCATTGACTCCTTCAGACTGCCTCCCATTAACAAGTAATATCGCCTGGTGTCGGAGTAAAATCCATTACGTCTCTCTCCTAGGAGTCAATGGCTTAAAGTATACAAAGAATGGACATACCCCTAGAGCTGTCCCTGTCAGAGAGTTAACTCCAATAATTGTTTTTTATTATGCTTGAGTTGTTACACAGATGAACAAATCTCTTATTTCTTTGACTTAACTAAAAATAATTTATCACCTTCTTCACCCAGAACACTGTTCCCAACATTAGATATTCTGGCCCCAGTTGTTCAAACGATGGATAGAACTATCCACCGGATAAATCACCATCCAGTGGATAAACACCAGCAAAACCGATTGAGTTATCCAGTGGATAGTGATTTATCTGGTGGATAGCGCTATCCATCGTTTGAACAACTGGGGCCTGGTGTTAAAGATTTATTGTACAGCACAATTTGTAGTATATATCTGATGGTTCATCATATATTACTGCTAAATCATGTTGTTCAAGGCCTAATAGACTTCTTGTGTCTTGATTTAGTAATGCATGACATTGTTGGGACAATGTTCAACAAGCGTTTCATGGAAGAACTTTTTAAACCACAAGACACTTACTCAAAGAAAGCTATGAGGACAGTATTTGATAGACTGGCACATGCATCAATAATGAGATTAAACTCTGCTAGCATGGACAAGGTACATTGTAGGCTTCTATATTTTAGACGACTATATATAATTTGTCCTTCTTTGCTTTCAGTCTACATTGCATAAAATGTGATCATTGTTTAATGATGTGCCTTTATTATTAATTTTTTTTTCCCGGTAGCTCTATGATTTGATGACCATGGCTTTTAAGTACCAGGTAAACCCTCTTGCTGGCTAGATTAATTTCTTGATCGTTGGTATTTGTCAATGAGTACCTTAATTCTCTTAATTTGCAAAGTGTATTATTTTTCATGGCACTCAAAACTGAATGCTGCCTCTTATCATTTTATATTCAGTATTGGCATGTTAAAAATAATAATTATTACATAACTTAAAGAGGTCTTTAAAAAATAGATTATTATTCTACTGAAAGGTCTTTGCCCTTGCTCAGATTGGGCAGTTGGGATTAAAACTTCTGAAAAAGGACTGAATCAGAATTGTTTAAAATCAAGAAAGTAACAATTCATTAACCCATTGACTCCTGGACTGCTCCCCACTTGAAAGTAAAATCATGTGACCTTAGACAGAGTAAAATCTATAAAATCTCACTCCCAGGAGCTAATGGCCTAATATTAGCCAGGTCATTATCAACCTACATGGGATATGATCATGGCACCAAGTGCCACAGTTTAACAACAATTTAAATTCCAAGAATGTTTTTAATAGCTCTGTGCTTTGCCAGTTTTAGTCAGCAATCAGACTGATTGTAAATATATTATTTCATGAATATGCCAGGTTTCTTTATGTCTCCGGCCCTCAGACGTCCTTCTAGTTACTTACAATCACATGGATGCTATTAGAGGTTTTGCTTGTGATAATCCAGCCATCAGCAACCAAGTTGAAAATGTTTACAAGCTTCTTTATGAGGTAAAATTATCTTACAAATGAGGGATGCTTCTCATAAAGTGTACAACATATGAGGATTTTTTTAATGTTTTCTGAAAGTGCTTCTAACATGCATGTGTTTTATATACTGCATAATAACAACAAATGACCTCAGGTAGTCCACACTGTGGCCATTACATTGGTCTATTTAGGGATCAAGGGTCACTAATTTAAAATAATAATTATGCCATTTCTGAGTCAGGTAATACAGTAACAACTGCAGTTGTTACCCAGTAGCCAACAGCCCTGAAAAAATTGCATTTAACTTTTGCACACAAAATCTCAGGAGGAGTTACTGACTTACTGGTTTTACCTCGTCTAACACCAGACAACTGTCTTGTCAAGGAGCACTGGTTTTCAGGGGTAAAAGTAAAGGTAAAGTCGCTGCTTACGAGCCAGAAGGCCCATCAGGCCGGCGCTTATCTCCAGTTTCAGTAGCATTAAGGGACTAGGAGTATTTATACTCCCCCCTGGATGGGATGCTAGTCCATCGCAGGGTTACCCCCAGCATTACGCCGGTACCCAATTATACACTTGGGTGGAGAGAGGCACCGTGAGAGTAACGTGTCTTGCCCAAGAACACAACGCAATGTCCCCGGCCAGGCCCTGAACCCGGACCACTCGATCCGGAGTCGAGCGCACTAACCATGAGGCCACCGCCCCTCCCACCTCAGGGGTGAGAGAGTTAAATTAAATTTCCTTGAACTCAGATCCAACCCTAAAGGGAACATACAGCCCTCTTACTAAACAAGTTCAAAGCCCGTGCTGTAAGTTACGGTGGGTCGTACTGTAGAAGATGGCTCACTAAATCAGCCAATCACAGCACACATACTGTCTGAGAGATAATACATGTAAACTGTAATAATAACATAACAAAAAAGTACTTTTTATCTTGTGTTTGTTTTCTCTGAGCCAGACATATGGCAGTTTGACTGTTGGACAATTTCAGATCATCCGTCAGACACTTCTTTCATTTTTTCAGGACATGCACATTAGGGTAAGTACTGACCTCTTTAAACACGTTTTCATTGCCTCAATCTCTCTTTACGTTTTTTTCTGATTTAAATGAAACCTTTGGGTGTCAGATCACATCTCAGGGGCACTGCATGAACAAGTAATTTCAGTAATTAAAAATAATATCTGTTCACAAGGGTGCCCCTGATATCTAAGCTTTGTTAAGAAAATCTGTTTTTCAGCTAAAATCAGAACAGTGTCTGTTTGGTTGTGATAGCTTGTAGGTTTTTGTAAAATCTCTCTGGTCCACATCTTTCAGGTTTCAATATTTCTTAAGGACAAAGTTCAAAGTGCTAATGGAAAATTTGTTTTAACAACTGATGGTGTGGTGCCATGGGATAGTGAGGTCCCTGGAGCTATCAGGTAAGTTACAAGATTGTTTGCTGGTTTTGGACAAAAGTTTAACTAATAGTATAGACCGAATGCATAAATGGCGGCCAAAAAAATATTCTTTTGTTTATGTGCTAATTAGACTCACTAGCCTCACTCTCAAGCAACATTTCTTTTGTATTTTGTACATGCAAACGAGGCAAGTGAGTCTAATTAGCACATAAACAAAAGAATATTTTTTTGGCCGCCATTTATGCATTCGGTCTATGTACACTGTTAACCCATTGACTCCCAGGGGTTCCCCAATGATGAGTAAAATCACCTGGCATTAGACAGAGTAAAATACTAAGTATGGCCGGTTCAGGCCAGCTTGGGAGTCAAAATGTTAAAATGGGGTTCTTCAGTGAGTGATTAACCCATTGAGTCCCAGGGCTTCCCCATTGACAAGTAAAATATGGTTCAGGCCTGCTCGGGAGTCCAAGGGTTAATATTAAATTATTTTTTTCTCCAGCTTTTCAGCGGTCCAGAATCCTTGAATTTTATTAGTTAATCATGCATGCTCCAGCATCCCAAATTTTCCCATCTAGACCCCAAATATGGACTGTTTCAAAATTCCCAACTTAAGCAACTTTTGAAACTCTTTGTAAAAGTAAAAGTGTCGTAAACAACATAAATGTAAATGAGAATGTGTGAATAAAATAATGTGAATGTGTGTTGCTTTCATTTGAAGCTCATTACTCAACTTTATTTCAAGCTGTGCACTCCTTTTTCATTAACATTCAATAATATTATTTCTGTCACATAACAGCACTTTCAAAGCATCCCATAAAAGAAATAAAAATGATCTTTGCCGGCCAAGGTCGGTCCGTATTGGGAAAAATTGTGCCCTTGGTCTCAAGTATGGTCTGAAGCCGCATACTTGAGACCTATGGCACAGTTTTTCCCAATACGGACCTCCCAGACGGCAAATAACATAAATTATTATGTAGGCTGGAGCTCTGACGTTGTGCTTTTAGAATAATACAATATTATTATGAAAACAGTGAAGGAGAAAGATAAAATTCATTGTTTCGGAGTAGTCATGATTCCATAATTGAGAAAACTGAACAGGATGCAAATTTACCTGACATATGACAGCAATGTTGGCATGGTAATTAACATTAAAAAGAAGCTGCAAAAGTTACACATGTCAAATACTTTCACTTGGGTGGAGTCTGAGTCCAAGTTCAGATTTGGCTCCAGCTTTCTAATAAAAAACACTGTGCATGCTGAACTGAATCAGTCAAATTTGTTTCCCCTTCTTAAGTACATCAAAATGCTTCAACAATGCTTTCAAGAGAAACCATCTGGTGCACAGTTTTGTTGTGTCTGAAAGTGGAGGAGGACTGATGTTTATAATCCCATATATACAACAGTTACTGTGTAAATATCTCAGCTTGTGTATCTTACTTGACTCGCATCACACATGTACACATCACATTGAAAGCTATAGATCTAAAGTATTATTGAATTCTTTTAATTTAATTTATTTGCCACAGTTCAACAAATAAAAACAACTAATCTACATTACACAGTTACAAGAAAAGAAAAGAATGAAGTGGAGTGGCAGGGTAGAGGAACAGAACTTTCTTCCCAATTATTGAGACCGAACCCCTGTAATATGATAAAAATGACGCAATAAATAGGATAGAATATGTTTACAAAGAAGCAAGTCAATTTAAGTTATAAAATACTAACTTGGAGGACTGTATGAGACGAGTTTAGAAAAATATAGGTTATTTAATTTAGATTTAAATGTTAAGAGAGAGATTATACATTTCATATTGGGTGAAAGAGTATTCCACACAATATGGTCCTGATGATGATGATAGTAGCTTCAGTTTGAAACCAGATCATAAGCTGTGTAGCCATGTGAGCCCCAGTGGCTCACATGAAACATTACCTTACTTTTATAACTTTAATAATCAACGTCTGTTGTCCATGGTATATTGATGATGACTGTGAGGTGTTGAGTAAGATAGGAAATACTGAAGAGAGTAATTGTCCTGCTGGAGTAAAAGCTAACATTTGTTAACTCTTCTATGTGCAAGTGTAAACCTGCAGTGGACAGGAAACTTCAACTGCAGTTTCTACACATAATGTCTGTTTACAGTAGCCCATGTTTTGACATGTGTCAGTAGCCAATGTCTTGACATTAATTTTAATGGTAAAGATAATTATAATGAAAATGATGAAGCTGTTAATGATCAAAATAGTGAAGGAGCAATTAAGAACACTACAAAATTAATATAAAAATCACGTTAATTAAAATCACAGAATTGAATTCTGGGTTTTGAAGAGAGGGACAAAGGTAGGTAGGTAAAAAGCTCTCAGAGCAGGAAAGAGAACCAGCATACGGTACATGTATACAGTTAAGTGAAGAATTAAAACCCAGGCTATGTTGCAACTGGGAGTCAAAAACTTCTAAAGCTACTGGTACATGTATCCCCAGGTTCTTGGGCTTGTGCCTGGGCCAAAGGTCTTCTGAGACACCAATGACGCACACTGTTCAAGAAGGCAATTGTCTACTTGCACAAATCCCACAATACACCTCTTTTACCCCCAAAACTTTTGCATAATCATTGTTTTCAGTTTTTCGTGGTGATGAAGATGTCCCAACTGAGAGAAATTGAAAACAATGCTAAATAAATGCAAATTTTTGGGGGATAAAAGAGGTGTATTACAGGATTTGTGCAAGACTAGTAGAGAATGCAAAGACTTTCCTGATTCATCACAAATTTTAATGAAAGTGCACTACTTCCAAGGTGTCCCTTTATGTCCACAGACACTTCAGTTTACTTAATGTATGTGCCGGATTACTTGCAATCAGATTTTGGACCCTTCAATCTGAAAAAAATTTCTCTTTATCTGAATGCAGGTACTTCAATGAGGATGGCCAGATTTCTAGGACAAGTCATTTTGTCACAGGCTGTCGACATCAGCTTTCAGACAAACCTGGATCATTTGAGCTCTTAGGTGACAGAGTCATAAAACTGGGAAGTAACATGTAAGTTTGTTGGACACAAAATTCCTCACTTGCCTATTTGGGGGTACAAAGAGATAACTAAAGAATTATTGCATGCATACAGATGATGTGGAGGCACTACAGTGTAAAATGAAAAATGTTTGGGTGCAACATTCTTCAGACCACGAAGTTATGGGTTGAAGTTCTGCCAACATGTTTC
>NC_090871.1:1134434-1146934 GCF_036669935.1 Montipora foliosa
AACTCTTGTGGACCAATAGTGACTTATTTTTTGCATATTTTGTTTTTTCCTGCAGGTCAATTTAGATTAAACCTTTTTAGTACAGATGAAGAAGAGGAGTAAGTTATTCAAGAAAAAAAATTGATGAGATAAAATGTTTCCAAAATCAATGATATGGTATTGTAAAATTGCTTGACCTATTGCAATCATGCACAGTTATTTTTGGACAAGCTTTTTTGTTATAAGACCTTATTGTATTGTTTCTCATTTTCTCTTTGTAGACAAGCTGCTGTTCAGGCCCGGAAAGAATCTCCCCACAGAGTTATCGAAATTGATGCTACTAAGGCAAGCTTACTTCTTTTTAATTTCATTACAGCTGCTAGCTTTGAACAAGTCATTCATCTTGAAGTGCCTCCTGGAGTTTTGGAAAACACATGTACCTTCCACCCAACACTGTTTGTTTTTTTAATAATACACATGGAAAAAATTCTCCATTGTTGGCTAAGAGACATGTTAACAAACCAAGTATTCTGATTGGTCAATAATCAAAAAAGTCTCAGATGGCCAATCAATCAATGTACGCGGTCGTTTCTCTGATCAATCACGATACATGTAATCTCATTTCGTAAATTTTTCATGTATATTATTAATAGGTAATCACATGATTTTTCTCGTGCAATTTGGAATAGATAAGCGCGAGTATGTTTTTTTCGAAGACTACAAATTAAACTCGCCCGGTGCTCGTGCTTATTATTCCAATGCACTCGAAATCATGTGATTACCCATACTAATACGATGCGAGTGTACACTATCTATGAGTCAATGAGTTAGTGCTGTTAACCAAACCATAAAATGAAAGCTAAAATTTCAGAATCACTGAAATGAGGGCTTAGGCTTAATCAATAAATTATTGTTATATTGACTGTGAGTGTCATTGACTCCTTGATTTGACTCAAAAAACATGGGACCTCATACGACGCACCTTACTGGAGTTTCTTGCAGCTTCGATGTTTATCTGTGTAAATTAATATTGCTTTTCCTCTTGACTCTAACAACTATTTTTTTTTCTCACGCTTAGAAAGCTCAGCGGAAGGAACTGACAAATTTAATGGATGAATTTTCAATCGAAGAAAGCGATGACCGTAAGTTGCAGTCAGTTAATTTGCATGATCATTCATCGTTGCAGCAAACAAAAGGTTTACAGTTGAAGAAGAATAGAAAGTAGCTACCAAAAGGGGACTTGGCTTCTTGCGTTTACCCGGGCTTTTCACAGGCGACGTGCAGCAATACATATATCTTATTAGATGTTTTGGTGTGTAGTATCGCGGAGTATTTTTACGAGTTGTGGTGTATTTTGACTCGCCCTAGCGGGCTCGTCAAAATACAAACAACGAGTACTACACGCCAAAACGTCTAATAAGCTATTTATTATCCAACTTTTCGCACTAAATTTTTAGCAAATGAATTGTAAAGAACCGAGAACGTGTGAGAGATTTGTGCGTGAGGGGCAACGTCAGCAACGAAACTAGTGAAACCGGTTCTCTACTGTACAATGACTAAGTATACAAATAACTAACTGTACAATATCGTGGAATATTTGTACTCGTTTCATGCGTTTTTTGTACAGTAACTTTATAGTGGAAGTACACTTAGCTATCAAGCTAGTTTACAGGTACTCCACTGTTAACAAGGTGAAAGTAACAATTGGCAAACTTGACAGAAACATATTAAGAACCCCAACTGGCGGGAGGCAACCAGTTGGCTATTTACAAAGCGTGGTAGAGTTGAATCCGGGACAACCGGAAACAAATCCAAACCAGAGGTTATAACGGGATTTGAACCCGGAGCAGCCGCGTGCAAACCCAACGCCCTAACCACTGGACCACACTGCCTCCTCAACTAATACAACTGTAACTAATACAAATGAATGAAGGGGTAGTTTCTAAAGAAACTGTGGTGCTGCGTCGGTGGGGAAGTAGTATACAAAAATTTGGTTTTATCAACGGAGTTGATAATGTAAATTGGCCACCGTACAGAGATTCTAAAAGCTCACGTTTCGAGCGTTAGCCCTTCGTCAGAGCTCTGACGAAGGGCTAACGCTCGAAACGTCAGCTTTTAGAATCTCTGTACGGTGGCCAATTTACATTATCAACTCCGTTGATAAAACCAAATTTTTGTAACTAATACAGTTGGATAATAAATACAATACATACTTAATTGACCACTCCCCATGGGGGCTTTTCAGGGCCACAATCAGCAACTGTTAAGAATCCCAACTGGCCGGCGGCAAACCAGTTGGCTATTTGCAAGTGCGGCCCAGAAATTGAACCACAGACACCCCAAGCTCAGTGTGAGGATGGCCTTCAAAATTTTCATAAGGATTTGTATGAGAATCCCGATAAAAGGCTTAAGAAGATAATTATATGAAAAAATTCTCAATTCAAAAGCCTAACCTCATTGCCATTGTGGGTAAAATGCCCTTGGGATTTTATTGTAACCGCTGACAACCGAGAAATTGTAAGATGGCTCAAATCGCGTCGGATCTGGAAAATTGGCAATAAGGTTACCGTTAGGCTTTGTAATTGAGAATTTTTTCATGTAATTATCTTCTTAAGCGTTTTATGGGGATTCCCATACAAATCTTTATACTCTTGTAGGCCATCCTCACACTGAGATTGGGGCGCTTGTGGTCGAACCAGGGACTACCAGGAATAAATAGGCCATTTCCGAGTTCTTGCCTGGCTCCTCTTCAAAGCGAGGCTAAGTGCGAAGTTTTTGTTATTAAAATTAGTAGTCATTCTTATGTAAAGTAGAACTAATTACCATCACAAACCTTCGCACTTAGACTCGCTTTGAAGAGGAGGTAGACATGAACTCGGAAATGTCCTATTCAACGATTGGTCAGAACAGGTCTCCAGATCTCAAGGCAAGCGTCCCAACCACGGGGCCACACTCCCTCCACACACAGGACAGAAGCGAAAGCCCTTCGTCAGTACTGCATCTCCGTGTAACACGACTCTTTAATAGCTTTTCTAAAATTTTGCGGACCTTTTAAATCCTATTAGGCCTAAACAACCTTGAACATTAAAAGAGCTTTGAAAATTTTGTCCTCAATAGGCCATTTTACAGTTGTTTGCGTAGCGACCTAGCCTGTGAATGGCTGCGAGGCTGCCGGTGACCTTGCATTGATACAGCCCCCACTGCTTTTATCATGTAAATTGTGTTGTTGTAACGCTAATTAGTCCATATAAACATTACAAAAGCATGAAGGTTTGTATCAAAACAGGATCACCGGCAGCCTCGCTTGCATTCTTAGGCTAGGTAACTTAGCTACAACTGTAAAATGGTCTATTTCCACTTGAATTCGACTGCTCCGGTAAATAGACTTTTAGCCACTCACCACGACTTTTTAACTTTCGTTTGTCTCAGGTGAAAAAGGCGATGATTTGTTGGACTTGATGGATCAAGCTTAATATCTCCTTTTCTTTCGCAAGAAGATTACTGTGGAATTATCGTTTGTAAATAGATCCTCCTGCAATTTATTTATCCTTCGCTTTCCTTGATCGTAGAATCCAGTATACTCTTCAACATTTTTCAGCCTTTTGTTTGTGTCTCAGAAGAGAAAAAATGCTTATTAAGTTCTAGCTATAATTTTATTTATCATATTTAATTTAGGGAATTCTTTAGCAAATTTAAAATCTCACAATAACGGATGTAAAATTTAACATTCATTACATGTCATTCTCAAATACCACCCCTAGTTACGTTTGTGCATAGAGGGGGACTATACTCCTAACTTAGATCTTTGAGTCAATTACTGCTGCGCCAATCCCTCCTTTTCTGGGCAACTGCAGGGTATTTGCACGCCTTTCCATTCCCGAGGGTTGTCCCGGAAATCTGGACATCAGGCATTTTCCTATCCCGGGCTGCCAGTAAGCCTTTGACATGCGCTTTATCTGTCTATTCAAAAACCAAAATGGACGATTTTTGTGGGAAGGAGGCTCTTCAAGGATTCTTCAAACCTTCTCTTTTTTTTTTTTTTTTTTTTTTTTTTTTTTTTGGGGGGGGGGGGTGAGGTTTGAAGTTAACTTTGTTTCTATTCGTTATTGCTTAGAGCTTAACCGTTAACGACAGCAAGGTTAAGCGAAAACGATGCCACGTATAGTATAAATTGTCACAACCTTAAGTGTTCCATTACCGTTTACATCGTTTTCGGACAACGTGGGCAGTGGATTATTGTGTAGGTGAGCTGGCAGGATGATGACCTATTGATGTAAAGTCAGAGAATAAGATTCACTGAATCGTTTTTTTATCGAAATCTTCAAATATTGTCTTTCCGCGATTTTTTGTTGATTTTTTAGATGACAGTTAAATCTCTTAAACTATAGATGCAACACGCGTGCAGCACGCTTTTATCCCTCTTTAATATGTTTTTTCTGACGTTCGTTGTCCTTGCCCTCTACTTTCGTTCCTACAGAGGGGAGGGGTGGGGTGAGGGGAAATTTGGCATCCCAAGCTATCCCCTCCGTACGGGTTTAAGTTGCCTTTAAAAAATGGCCAATTCCCGGTATTATCCCAGGATGGAGCGGAGGGAAAGTGCGCAGCTGGGATTGATTGACACATTACTTGTGGTGCCTTTTTGAAGAAACTAGCTTGTGTAATCGATCAAGTAATTTCAGTACTTTCTGTAGAGCAAGAGTTTTCGAGTAGTAGACACGAAACCTATAATTGTTTATGAGATTAGTCTTCTTGTCCCTCAAGTTAAGGCAGTTAATCGAATCATTCGCTTGACTTAATAATAGTGATAATAATAATAATAATAATAAAAATAATAATAATAATAATAATAATAATTTATTTCAAATAAACATTAAAAAAAAGTTTACAGTAAAATTTGAAATAGGAAGACCTTGAGGTTATCCCTATAATGGTCTCCTGCGCCATCGAATTTTTCACGTACAACTATGTAAAATTAAATTTCTAATTATAAAATTTCTACTTAGAAAGTATTAAAATATTAAAAACCGTTTAAAAGAGTTACGAGTGCTCGCGCGTCCTTAGGATTTGCATGCTCTTAAAAAGAGCAAATCACAATCGTTCATTTTCTTCACTTCACTGATCCAGTCATAAGATACTTAACCCCTACATTGTACGACGTGAACTAGAGGAATAATCGTGAACTTCTTACTATAGCGCAAAGTTATATTTTTACAAGTAATCGCACGGGTTCCTCGTAAAAGTAAGGTTTAATTTCACGGACTTTTAAAAGTTTTGATAAAAAATGGGGTTAGGGGTAGGGCAATTTCAACACTTTGAAAACTTGTTTATAATATATAGGGCCAAATTTTACAAGCCGTTCAATGAGTTAAAATTCAAAGAGTCGTCAATTTTTTTTACTGCCGCCCATTTCTTAAAAACGGAAAGCAACAAATTTGAACTTTTCCTAGTATTTTCATTTTTCGATGGCAGTTTTCAACTTATCATCTCTTCGTCAACAAAAGCGAAACGCGAGTAAGCTGAGTCAGCCATCCACCAATTTTTTAAAATCGAAACCAAGCAATGAACTAGCCAATAGGATCTCGTATTAAGGATAAAGCCCTCGTTGATTGACCAATCTAAATTGTTCCTAACCTAACATGATCATTTCACGTTGTTGTTTTGCGGAGGACGTGAAAGAAATAAACTAAAACACGTTCCGTGCAAGCAGCACGACTACTTTTCTCCTTCAACCAATAATATTCTTGCTTCGTAGAGTTGCAATAGCGGTTAACGTTGCTCAAATTCCGAATTCTCGAACAGCGTGACAGTGACGTCACCTTCGATTTCGCTTGAGGAAGACTGCCAACGAAGCTAGGTTGGTCCATTCTTTTTCTCCTTTGTGAGATTGAAGCACGAAAGACTGACATGTACGGAGCCCCATTAGGGACACACATCATTTTTATTTGCTGCCACTTTTAGTGCTACTTTTGGTGCTACTTTTAGTGTCACTTTCAGGTATGTATCGCAGGCTCACCGATTGCATCGTCTTCGTTGCACTTTGGTTCTGGTCTGGTTCACTTTCACTTTGACGGCAACTTTATACGAATTTAAGTATGAAGATTTCCTTAACAGTTCTATTGGCAGCTATTTTTACAACTTCAAAGGCAGTGGTTCCAAATTATTCACTGGCAATCAGAGGCAACGCGGCTCTTGCTCGAGACGAAGTAATACAAACCTACTACAAGCCGACTGAAACCTTCCAACTACACGCATTTAATCACTTGTCACCCGCCCGGTGACAAGAAGGGTGTTATCAAATGATAAGCTATTAGGCTCCTCGGTACAAACTCCTCAAAAACAGCTCTATCTCGATTCAAAGCCCGCCTTGAAGAGCGAGACTGCCCTAAGCATTTTATCGAGAAAACTCTATCTGAGGTCAATTTTTCTGGAAGACAGTCGGCACTTAAACAAAAAGTCAAAACCATCGGGAAAATTCTACCATTTGTTACAACATACAACACAGCAGTGTCAAATCTTCAAGAAATCCTGACGCGTAACTGGAGTTTTATTCAAAACCAGCAATTTCTGGCTAACATATTCAAGAAAACCTTCTTTAATATCATATTAAGAGAGGTAAATCTCTCAAGGACATGCTCGTTAAAGCAAAACTGTGAATTGAAGGCTTCAGGATTATCTGCAACCACAAACCCACAAAAGGGAGACCGTGCAGGTCTGTCAAATTCTTTCAAATACCTTCGAAACGTCGCCACGAGTTTTTCCTTTCCTGACTCCACGAGGAGTCGAAGAGCCCGCGATACGGATGATTAAAAGTGGCACTAAAAGTAGCACTAAAAGTGGCACTGAAAGTAACAGTAAAAGTGGCAGCAAAATAAAAATGATGTGTGTGGCTTATGTGGGTCCGTAGACATGAACCGAAAGTTTACTTTAATTTACTTCATGACTAGAGTGCCAGTGTTGGTTTTTATGACGCGACGGTCATACGGCCGCAATCACAGCGCATGTTCATTTGTGCTTTATCCTGTCGAGTTGATTCCCGTCAACATGATGGAAGCCACGACATCAAAAAGTAGTCCCCAGCTGTCCTCGGCTTCGGAACTCCAAATGGATGACGAGAATTCCTTCATGCTGTCCAAGACTGCCAACTTTAACTTTCTGAACTGTGGTTAAATACATGAATTAGAACTTTTAAAATACGTCAGTTCACTTTCACTTTCGCGTTTCGCTGTGGAAATATGACACTTCTCGCGGGAAAAAGCTGTTATAAAAATAAATGTACTCGGGAAAGGGTTGACCCAAGAAATAAGTGTACATAGAGGTTCCATTTGATGGGCTTCCTGGTTTCGAACAGTTTTAGTCCCCAGACACCTGCCTCGCTGCGGATTATTGAATATGTCAGATGGCATCATGCAATATCAAGTTTTAATTCCTTTTGTTTTATCGGTGTCATCGACCGTTCTCGGCTTCCAGCTTCCAACAGGTTCAATATGAAACCCGATTCTCTAATTGTATTGGTGTCCCCGTTCCAGATTTCCTTCGGCCCAATTTTTCTCGCCCTAGTTTCCGTGCGGATGGCTGCTTCCTGTTAGCAGTTTATTGTGTTACTGGAATGTTCGTCCTGCTTACCTGAGACTTGGTTGGTTTAATCCTCAGATCGGCGTGCCTTCTCCCAAGCTCAAATAAATATCGTTGAAAGGTCTCCACATCGTCTAGGGAAGAGACAGTTTTTTCAAGGGCTGCCACCAGTCGCTTGACGTGAACATTTCTCTTGTTTACTTTATGCAGTGGGATGTCTTTAAATTCAGGAAACAATGATTTAAATGTGGGGTACTCTGTCAGAAATCTTAAGAAAAGAGGCAATAGCATATAATACATTAACAGTGCCTGGCATCACTGGTTTTGTAATTATGATTTTCCCGCGTAGTTTGTGATCAAAGGCCGTTGTTATACTAGAGGTGCAGAAGTCGTACTTCTGGACGACTTTGGAAATTTCTTTATTAATTTGTCTTTAAGCAGGGATCACGCACGCGGTGCACCATGGTTAAGAAATATGGTAACCCATCGGTAACCCATTTTTGGTTATTACGTTATCGTACGACCTTCCGTCCGTAAGTTAAACTTTTTATGTAAGCCTACACGCGAAATTTCGCACTGCTAAGGGAGAGAGAGCGAGAAAACGCAGTATGCAGGCGGCGACTAAGCGATCCTCAAATAGACCAATATCAGAAACTCATAAGGGTTGAAACGTGTAACGTGCGTTCACAGCCTCCGAAGATTCAGTGCGAACTGATTGGTTGAATGTTTCAGTGCTAAGTATCATATTTGGAAACCCCTTGCTTTTGTTGTTCCAAGTATGGTACTTAGCAAAGTAAATATTCAGAAGCTTGTTTCCCAGCACACAAAAGGCCGTTACACGTTTCAACCCTTATGGGTTTCTGCTAATATATGATAACGAGCAGGCCGGACTGGTCGTATATATCATATATATCATATGTTTATTTACCCTCGGATTTTAGAATAGCTTAGAATATAATAGCTTTGTGTAGCAGGTATCTCCGAGAATTTACCCTCCCAACCTTGATCAATATACCACGGCCGGGAAGACAGACCACAACACGGGGAACTCCCGCGGGACACGCTTTTGTGGAATGTTTTTGAAGCCGTTAAAAAAAACTCGCAGCACGTGTTTTATCGGGTATAAAAACACGAGGCTGCTGCTCGTTTTTTTAAACGTTACGTACTGCGGACGTCAAGCGAGGCAATTGGATGGGTTCTTTTACGTCCCACGCTTTTGTGGAATGTTTTTGAAGCCGTTAAAAAAACTCGCAGCACGTGTTTTATCGGGTCTAAAAACACGAGGCGTAGCTATGCCTCGTTCTTTTAAGCTTTTTTAGACTCGATAAAACACTGCTGCTCGTTTTTTAAACGTTACGTAATGCGGACGTCAGGCGATAGCCAGTATCAAAAATACGATAATAATCTTTGTTCATCCTTCCAAAATTTTGCGTAAGTATTGTTTCCAATTTCTCTTGGGACCATTGTAAGTCCCAAGAGAAAATAAAAAGGAAAGGTAATGCAAAATTTTGGGGGGACAAACAAAGAGTATGATTGTTTTTTTTGATACTGGCTTATTTATTTTAATGTGTCTTTTAGTTCGTTACGTAATTGTCCAGTATAAAGACGGGTGAGAGAGACGGCATCAAACGATTTATAAGTTAATGCTTCTCTCGATCGCTCGTTTTTTTCAGGACGAATAAAGTGACAAAGTCAGTTAAAGTCACATTGTAACAAATTGCCTAAAGTCGTTCAGACGAACGCTTTCTTTGTCTTGTGTGATATATAAATGGCCAATTTAAATGAACGATTGACTATCTGCGTAATAAGTGAAAAATGCATCAGGACAATTATGATGGCGTTGTCTCTTCAGTATTTATTTCATGATGAATGTTTCAGTAGGCTATTTTTGTCATGACAGTAATTCGCTTCCTGACATTATGGTTGCCGTCGCATTCGGAGAGTTAACGCTAGTGTTAAATCAAGTTCCATTGTTCACTGTTTCCCTAGGGATTCAAAACACCAGTGAGTTGACACTACAGAAGTGTAAACACAAGTGTTATACTGTGTTTCTCCCAAGTGTGACGGCTGCCATTGTCATTACATCAAAAGCTTGTTCTCTTGGACATTTCATTTCCAAATTAGTTTTGTCCGGCGCAAAAAAGTGCATCGTTCTAAAACAAGAAAAATTAAATTGCTTTTCCAACGGAGATCTCTCCTCGCGATAATTTATTTTAGCCTTCACCAGTTTATAACCAATTCCATCATATCTTGAAAATGAGTTTAAAAAAAGGCAACAACTTTTAAAGGGAAATTATTCAAAGATGGTTATGGCTTAGCTGACCAGTGCAGCTATTGATATCTCAGCATCAGATTTTTCACGGGTAGAAAAATCTGACAACGATTCTGAAAAAAACTAGTCAACTTAACCGTGATTTCTACAATTGTAGTTCCAAAAAGTCGAATGTATGAAAACATTCGGCAACATCAGGTTGAATAGTGCGCTCACAATTAAATAAAATGGCTTACCTTACATAAACATTTACTCCGAAGTCTTTTTTGTTGGGTTCAATGACCTTCCACGTCTCTCGTACTATTGTTTTTTGCTCAGTCGACAAAGGAATAATCGTTTCCCCTGTGGATCCGAGCGAGTCAGGATTTGCGGCGATAGCCACGGTGTTTCCAGAAACGTGAGAGTTGCTGCAACCCATTTTTACGCTGATGCCCGCAGGCAATTCGTGAACACGGTTCAATTGAAGGGATACTTGCCATTAGACGGCTTCAGCCTAATGCTTAGCTTATTAAAAATTCAAGCAGGTGATAAGTTCTGACCGACATATATCTTACATATTTGCCACTGTTGAACGTTTTCCCTTAAGCATTCACGATTGGTTAATTATTGCCGATAATCAAACAAAACAAATTAGAACCGAATTTTAATTAAAAGCGTTGAAAACATAGTTTCTTTCAGTCTTTCTTGAGGACTCTTACTGAGACCAACAGTGTTTCTGAGCTATCACCGCTGGCTAAGGAAATAGTGTACTCAGGTTCTTCTCAAGCTGCTGAACAATGTGAAACGAGCAATTGGTCCTCACATTTACATCTTTGAACCTAGGCTCTATAAACTAGGACATTTCCACATTCGTCATCTATAACATTCATTAAAAGGGAACGACAAACTGTCTCAGCTAATAGTTTAGTGACAGGTGTTTTGACAATCCAACCGAAAGTCAACTGATGGGTATCAGGCTGGTCGTGAAGCTGATTGGATACCAGAAACGTGATGTTATTGGTTGTTCGTCAAATCATAGTTAATTGACAAACTGGTTATGAAACGTTAAAACCTTCAAAAGCGAGAACAATGTTGTCGCAATCGATGATGAATTGACATGCATTGAGTACAAAAATTGATTGTATTAAAAGCTATTTTGTTCACTTTTCATGCTTTGTTGGTCTATGAATATGCAGATTAAGTAACTGAAACATTTTGCATATCGACTAGGCATTTTATAGTAGCTATTCTCGGTTTTCACATGACGTCACGACCGCCATGTTGGTGCCCCTAAACAAAGAAAAGGCGGCCATGTTGGTGCCCCGACCAAATCCTCCGGGAATTTAACTCTATTATTATGCAAACGCTTCCATTTGTTTTCGTTGAAAAACATGGCTGTTGATCACGTGAGTGAAAACCAGCAACACATTTTGGGGAGAATCGTTTAAAACCCTTTTGTCCTATTTGTTCAGTAATGAAGGTATCACACTATACTTCTGACTGTTATCTTGTTGCTAATAATTTTATTAAATACCAGTAGTCTTTTCTTGCTGGATAGCCAAACAGCGTGACCCCTCAACGTGTACAACACGGGGTATTGCCGAACGGTCACCCATCCAGATATAACGGAGTTTAAGATCTGCGACACGGCGGTAACGAAAACGTAATTTCAAATTGCAATTTCAGGTTAATAAATCTTTTTCGTCATTATGTCGGCTTGTCTAACTTCTAAAAACTAGTGTAACTTTCCAGGAACTGAATTAGGAGGTGCGGTGTTGAAGCTACGACAGAAAATTCAAATTCGCTGCCTTGTGTTCAGGTTCTCTGAAAAACTTGAGAATTGGTAATTTCACGTCGTAGATTTGTAGAAAACGTGAAAGAAATGTACAAAAATGAAAAATGCACATGCAGAGCTTGCAAAGCTATTGTTTTTGGTCATTAAATATGCATAATTTGTGACGTTTTCGTTGCCGCCGCGTCGTGGATCTTTAACTCCCTAATAGGCCATTTCCGAATTCTGGCCTGCCTCATCTTCAAAGCGAGTCTAAGTGCGAAGTTTTTGTTATGAAAATTAGTTTTCATTCATATGTAAAGTAGAACTAATTACCACCACAAAACCTTTGCACTTAGACTCGCTTTGAAGAGGAGGCAGGCTTGAACTCGGAAATGGCCAATTTTTACCTGCTTCCCTTGGGCAAGCCGTAAAAACTATAACACGAGATCGAGGTTATTTGTGCCAGAACGAGATGACGTCCAAAAGCATCACGATCGATACCAGAGGGACTGGTATGGGTATCCATCCCCGCTAAATTCAAACTTGTTGTTCTTAAACCCAAACCTTGGGTGGACTTTCATATATCGGACCAGACTGACGGAAGACAAAAGAACCATTGTTATTCTGATTAGGCCTTGTTGATTAGGTATTTTTATGTTCTGCTTGATCTTTTGTTTATGCCATTGGCAATTCAAACATTCAATTGGTCAATTCAAACATTCAAATTCGTCAATTCAAACATTCAATTTGGCAATTCAAACATTCAATTCGGCAATTCAGACTTTCAATTCGGCAGTTCAAACATTCAATTCGGCAATTCAAACACCAAATTGAATGTTCAATTCGTCAATCAAACATTCAATTCAGTGTTTGAATTGCCGAATTGAATGTTTAAATTGCCAAATTGAATGTATGAATTGATCA
>NC_090871.1:1151934-1179434 GCF_036669935.1 Montipora foliosa
CTTTCCTTCACTGTTGGCTCAAGATTGGCATGCACTCTTTGCGATTGATGGAAAAAGTCAATCTGGTTTTCCGAGAAGGAAATATTTTGCACTTCAGTCGGTGCATTTGCAGCGTCCTTCTCCGAAGAGGCATTCCAATGTTCATTTTGGAGCGATCGTGTGTTTTTATCCTCTCTCATTGACTCTTCAGGGTTGTCGAAACTGGACACACCAACAGAGACATGGTCGTCAGGCGATGGTGTTGCAGGCTGGTCGACGTCTATGGATGCGTTTTTCCATTTTGGTTGTATGTTTTGGTAGCCTGAACTATCCAAATGGCACTTTGTAGTACAGTGTCTTGAACATTCAAAATTCGACGCTCTTGGAAACGTTTTACCGCTATCAGTGGGCATATTACGTCGTGTTGGATCTGAATAAGCCATCCGCACACCAGGAGAATACGTTTTATGACTGTTGTCTACACCAGGTTCTCGTTCCACATATGTTTCAAAATATTTCCCTCGCCCGGTCATCCAAGCAGGGACATGCCATTGTTTCTGGGCTCCATTCTGCGCTGAGATTGGGTTGTCTGAAGCATGGACCTCATTTTCCAAAGAGCTTTCAGCCAGATTCGTTGTTGTTTCAGTTTTTCGACGTGAACTTGTTGAGAAATCGTTTTCAAGTCGGTGGTATCTGCCAATGGCCACAGATGATGGAACGTCTTGGAGATGGGCTCTTGGAAACAACGAATCGAGTTGTGCAGTCTTAACTGTTCGTTCAAATGAGTTGCACCACGGGGGAAAGGTGGTAGAAGAGACCCCCCTCCTAAAAATGCGTGACCTGGATAAAGTGGGGTTTTCGACGTTGTGATTATCGCACCTGTTCAAATGGTGGGAAACCGAGGCCCGGACATCGTGACGACAATGCCCCTTATCTTTCCGCTTAGGAATTTCTTCATCTTGTCTTGCTTCTTGGTACGCGTTACTATATGGACGACTGGTTTGGCGCGAGCGTTTTTCGTGCTCAAATGGCTCTTCTGAGCGTTCTTTTCCAAACTGGAACTTTTGTATATCGTCATTTCTCGTATGGAAATGAGCAAGGTCGTCAGATACTAATCTCTGAGGACGAGGTTGTCGACTTTTCCGTTTTTTACTTCCAATAGCTGTTTCCTGCTGACAAACGTGAATTCCAAAGGGGCCATCAACACAAGATGGCATTTGGTAAATCTGAGCACCTGCAAATTGAGAAGGCAAGACTCCTGGCACGGATCCCTTGTGAGGGACTTTTCTTCTGCCATCATCTGGAATGTTCCAGCTCACTTGACAATCCTCATCCTCCACGGAACAGGGAACATCTCCTTGTAATTTCTCTACTAAAATTCGTTTTTCTTCGTAAGAGTCGTGAATTTTCACCAGGGGTCCTTTACCATGCCATGAATATTTCTTGAGCCAGTGATAGTCTCTGCCCTCAACATGTTGTAAAACTTGCTCTGAAGGATTTGTTACGTCACGACATTGTTTCGTATCTTTGGGGCGTATGTGCGCTTTACCTCTTTGACGATGAGCTGACGAGGTATGCGGGACGTCTCCTGCGTGTTGAAAATCATTAGTATTCGACGAGATTTTCTGGTTTGTACAACTGGAATGTCTCCCTGGAAACCGCGGATCAATTTCCTTATTGACGGCATGGCTCATTCCGATGTCCCGTCCATCCTCTAACTGAGGTTTGCTGCTCAAACCGTGTTCAGATAAGCTGTAACAATGTACGATCACCGGTGTGCATTCCTCCACTGATCTCTCATCTCTTTGTGTGCTCTTATTTGGCCAACCTGAAAGGCGAAAAAAAAGGTGTATAAGTGACTTTTAAAAACCGTACAATCAAGGCTAAATGAAACATGTTGAAGTGGCTCAAGTAAATTAAGGCATGGGCCCCAACCTGGCCCCCAAATTATTGCACAAAAAAGTAAGGGGTTGGTCTAACTTCTGCAGGTTTAGTAATAACAACTTAAGACTTTCGCAGACTAATAACGTCACACATTTTTATATTAATGTGGATCACGAATCCAAATGATGTCCCGCGACTTGTTACGGCCACAAAACTCAAAATAAAAAAAACTGCAATAGTTTATGCTGAAATTTATTTCACTTCGCTACTATTAGATTAGTCAAAATGGCAAAAGAAAACGAACTGTGCTTGGCTTTGTTAAACACGTCTTTAGTTTCGGAAATATACGGCATTTTGTACTAGTGCCCAGTCCCCTATGGAAAGTGATTTTTTTTTTTCGGACAAAATTATCAAAATTATCTTGAAATTTCCCTGCACAGAAACGATGTACTTAATAGTGTTAACATCATAAAGGTAAATCCAACCACCAGAAAATGACAAAAAGTGTTGACGTTTAGCTGACAAGATTTCTGTGCTTAAAATAACTTTGACATGTCACGTGATAATATCATCCAAGAAAGCAGTAAGGTTTCACATCTTATTACTGCTAACGATGACCCAAAGTTATTTCGTGTTATATAAAATGGATCAATAGTTAGACCACCCCTTAATTTAGTTTCGTAAAATAGATCTGGGCCCAGGCCTTAATTCACCTGAGAGATTTTTAATACGCAATTACAAATTCAAGTATCTAAAGAAAATTCAACTTACAAGGAGGAGCGTGACTTTCTTTAGCAATTTTCTCTTGGCTGGAGTTGCGTTTCTTAAAAGGCAAAAAAAAAATAGTTCGTTAGTGTTTCCCCAAAAACTTTTCTACCTTTTCGGTTAGATCAATAGTGTTGAAGAGGATGCATTGCATTTGCATTTGTCTCCGGTTCCCTATTTCTAAATAATTATTCGTTATTCCCGGTAACTCACCCCAAAAATCCTGGTGTTCTGCACGTGTGTATGATTGCCGGTATTTGGTGCTCTTTTGACCAATGATATAATTATTGTTTTGTGGCGTTGTTATTGCTGCCGCCGTAGTCGCTTCTTAATTAAGCTCGCCAATCCCATTCTTATTAGGAATGCAATGCTGCGAAATAATAGGGTTGACAGTAATGCCATATTCAGACTGCAACGCTGTTTTGATCACCGGGAAACCTGTGAAACACAAAGTTCTTTCATATCCTTTCTTACCTCTCGAGATTGACTCTGCAGCGCGGAATCGTCTCCTGAAAGTGGCATTTGACGATGTTGGCTCTCTGGGACAGGACCAGATGACTCGCTAGCTTTATCTTGTTTACTTGATGAAGAAGCCGTATGGGATCTTTCTTCAAATCGGTTGAGCACATCGTCAACCATTCGCTCTGAATAAAGACGATTTACCTGCCCACTGGTTTCAGTTGCTGGGCATGAATGGCCATCGGCAATATCTTCGCGTGAAGCCGAAGCACGACAGATTCGTGCGCGGTATCCATGGTAACACCTACCATCTGGACACACATGACTCAGGTTATCGCGTTGTTTCAAATGTGATCCCTTTCTTAAATTAACCACTTTAGTGTCTTTCGTCTGTGTTCTCTTGTACGGTGGAGCTAAGTCGCGTTCATCTGCGAAGGAATCTCTCCGAGAGCAATTATTCCTCCTAGAATGTTGCTGAACCTCTGCAAAAATGTGTTGGCAGCGAGGCGTTCGAAAACTGCTAATGCTTGGCTCAAGACAAGGTTGATGATCTCCTGATTCCCCAGTTTGGCAGCGTAAGTGTGGAGGAAAAAATACAGTTGATTTGCCTTTTCTTGGACGGTCTTCTTCGCTGCATTGTGAAGCCACAGTTTGTAGCCCTCGCCTGTTTTGAGCAGGTTGCATAGTGGAAACTGTCCATTGTCCCCCTTTCCTCTGTGCATAATCGCAGTTGTCATTCAGTGTTTCGGAACCCACGTCTCCATTGGTTATTCTGCCGATGGGTGGAAATCCCAAGCACCGTGAGCAGTGCAACTCACAGACATCTGACTTGACACGTGTCATACCCTTCATGTAATGTGGAACAGGAAAACCATCACTAGACAGTCGTGATGCGGGAGGTTGCAACAATCTCAAAAGGACCTCTCGACTTTGAAATACTTCCGCCTCCCATAATTTGCTTTTAGATTTAGACATATCAGCTACAGAAGACGGCTTTGAAGAATCAAGGAAGTTGTCATTTGGTTTTCCTTGGTTTGTTGGGTGATTTGATTCGCTATTGCAAGGCCCATGGCTGTATGGTGGAGATCTAGAAACACCATTCTTCGCGTCGGTTGTTTTGCTCATTGCCTTTTCACTGATCTTGATGATCTTTGCAGTGCCTTGTTCATTTTCCCTTCTTGTCCACAACCTGAAACGACAAAAAACAGGCACGTACTTTACAAAGATCTCTTTCAGCTTTACCGTCCGAGGAATCAGCCGAGAGTCATCATGACATGCGCAACAAGCAGCAACGTCGCATCCAGCCTCGCTGTCATGTATTGGCCGGTACGTTAAGTTCAAATGTCGGTACAACATAATCTTCCAGTAATCTTTTGCTGTCTGGGCTAATTTTGCACAGCAAAGGTTATTTGCAAAGAAATTACAGTAAGCCACCTTTTCGTCCCAACCATGGTTTCTACGGTTTCCCGATGGCTGATAAACTCTTGTATTTATGGGCTCTAGTCTGTTTTTGACACATACTAACTAGGATCCTTGCCTATGCCTTGCAGATTTTGATAATATCAATGAAATATCCAGGAAAAGTTGTTATCGCAAATCTTTACATTTATAAAGGTAGCTATGAGAAATGGTATGATCATGGAAGACGAAAGTCGTTTGTTTAGTGGGTGTAAAAGAAAACCAGTTTAATTTATTGTTTTGTTTTGTTTTTTCAACTTTAGTGGTCTGAGTCCCTCTTTTAAATAATTAATTACATACAAGTCAAAAAAAAAAAACGACCAAAAGGTAAGGTGCAAACGGGACCTGGAGTCCCATGCGAGGCACCTCCCAAATAAATCGGTAAAAATCTTAAGAAATGCATATTAGACTATTGTTGCCAGTGGCATCCACAATTACGTGCAAGACCCCATTAGCATGGTTCGTCGGGGTCAAAGACATTAGCTAATTCATAACTATTCATTATGGTTAAGTTATATTTGAAGCAAGAAAAACAATAAATTTTGCCTTTAAGACAAACCTTCTTTTTTTTTTTAGCCACACAACGACTTATCAAACAGTGGTGACACAAACATTAAAGCCCATAGCAGAACTTGACGTATTTTTACTAAGGAAAGTACTTAGCAACAATTGCCTTTCTTACTTTACTGCTCATTTTGCCTTCAAGATATTCTGCATTGTAATGTTTTGGTTGATATTAACGCTCTTAAAACAAACAATATTCCACAAAGCTGCAATGAAAATAAACCTTATCATACGATAGCTTTTCAAACATATCGCAGCACCTAGTGGGTATCATATTATAATGTCTGGAAATAAGACTGCACCGAAGGCTTAAACTGATTGCTTGGCAACGTTGGGGAAATTTTGCCATAGATTCGTTTCATCTTCTTATCAGCCATTACGTACATAAATATTCTTTACCATACGATTGCGATCAAGATTTAGACACTCCGAACACTTGCCAACCCGAAAGGAGTCTGAGATTTGCCGCATCATGTACAAGCACTTTTTTCTTCGTGCAGAGAACCTTTTTAAATTAATAAAGGACTGCCAAACCAGTCCTTCAAAATCGAATGTGATGAGATCTTTATTGACAGCGAAAAGGAGTTATCAGAATTTGCGAGGGTAAAAACATTCTGGATTTAAATTTAACTAACGAATGCAAAGAAATAATTATTACTCTCGTTCAACAAACAAAACAATCACATTTGTAAGTTCTTTGAAACTAAGACAAATGTAGGGCTATCAATAAAGATATAAGTATTTCAAACACGCAGTGCTATAATTAAAAAGCCTGCCAACTCAGTGACTTAACAAAATACTTTATTTTAAACGTGCATCCTAACGTCTTTAGTCCCTGCAAGTATTGACAAGAATATTAGCATTGAGTACCACCGGATTTTCAGGTTGTTTGGTCGACTGAAAATATCAGCTTCCGGGTCTCAAAGAGTTGTTTAGTATTAGAACTCTCGCATGACTTAAAGACAGCAATTAATGGAAAAGATATGAATACTTTTCTCAAAGCGTGGGAGAACTCTCTCTGAAGACAAACAACTGAGCTAGTGTTTGAATCTAACCGAAAAGTATTAGCCGTTTAATGTGAAATTTCGAGGCCAGCGTTGATGGACATTGTTTCCTGAGACAGCTGTAATGAAATTTCTATCAGCAGTGAAAACAGAAACCCTAATCAATTTAAGCCACGAATGAAGACCAAAATCAGAAGATACACAGCCAAGAGCTAAGTAAACCACTGAGAGATAATACAAAGTTACGGTCTTGAAGTTCCACTGGACAGGAAGCATAAAATAATATGGTCACGAAAGAGCAGGAACTAGACGCACTTCCCAATTACACGAGGATATTTAAGTTGTCTGCCAGATTTATCTTTATCATCTGTTTTATTTACTTATTATTATTTTTACAGATTCCTATGTGATATTGTGTAGTACGCATGGTGGTTGCACGAGGTGAAACACTTGTCATTAATCAATTGCGCCCGTTTCATTGTAATCAGCTGGCTAAAAAACGACTCCACCAATGTCACCAGTCAAGTGCTTCGATAGTAAGTTAAAACCCAAGACATTATTATACTTTGTCATTTGAATACAACATAACTATGGGAGAAAAATTACACGAGAGAAAAATAAACAAAATTATTTGAACCTTTGAAAAGATACACGCGATTACTTTTCTCGAAGTCCAAATTATAACACGTTCTGTCAATAAGAGATATCTTAATAAAACTAACTGTTTATTCAGCGATAATTTTTTTAACAGGCAAGGATTTACACAGGAGTGTTGAAGTGTGATCAATAAAAAAAATGGACTGACAAAAGGGCTGCCTTGGTGGCGTGAGTAACCCGTAACGTCTGCCCGAAAATCGGCAGCGAAAGCGAGTGAGTAAATATATAATGGAGTCGAATTTGAAAGTTTAAGTGCTAGCTCGGTTGTTCGATATGAGCTGACAAAGAAGGCAAGATAATCTCTCTTTTTTGCGAAGATGAAATTCAAATTAGAATTCGCTAGACACCGTCACACGAAGAGTAATAAAAGAAAAGTGTTTGTTTAGACAATGGCAAAAAGAAAGATTGGACTTTCAATATTGAGCTTTACGTCTGGAGTTGCGGATGAACACTCTCGTTGGCCAATCCCTTACGGAAGAACAATTAACAAGAAATATGTTATTGTCGACCACAAGCAACTTATGCCGTCTACCAGACAATTTCAAGTTAAATATTTTCACATCGGAATCTTGTACTATTATGTTGAGATACGGTGTTAAGCCGGGAAGAAAAATTTGTCAGAATTGTCTTGTTTCATATATCACGCGACAAGCTTTGTTGCTGTAACGAGTATTTGTTCTGTGAGCAAGTAAAGCCAACCATTTCGGAAATTGTTTCCTAATTTGTTATTCACCTTTAACGTGGCAACATTTTCATATCTCCCTTCCTGCAAGCTGATTGGCAACGCTACGCTGAACTGAAAAGCTTTTCCCTCCCCCTGTTGAATTTCACCAAAAGCAAGAGACTTACCTCTGGCCTGTCTTGCAGAAAATGAAACACTCTCTTAGAATTGATATGTTAAAACGCTTTCCAACCCCAACAGTAGTTAGAGTTTACCGCCCATAACAACATCAAAGACAAAAGTGTGTCCTTGCATATGTGGTTTTTCCCGTCATACATTGTTGTTCATTGTTTTGTCTTTGGAATATTTAAATGAAGAGGCCCGATATATGCATTGATTGGCTGGCAGGAGCCGAGCAGTCAGGGATAAAATAAAATCACATGTAGTTTCGACAACAACAACTTCACGGAATTTTCACAACTCCCCACGCAATATCGATCAATTCAAACAAACATAGACATCAATATGTACCCAAAACGGCATCATGAATCTCAATAAATTCCTCCGTTTCTCAAAATCTGATGAAACAGTTCCATTTGCAGCCGGACGTGAACAGAATTCCAAAGACTTTGACTTTCACTGTGCGGTGGTGACCCCCCAAAAATTAATAATAATTGATTTTTCTATTCGTCTTGTGATCTAAAAGCATGCGGCTTTCGCGAAGACAATGCACATCAGTTTCAGTGTGATGGTTCTATGGTTTTCAGTCAAGCAAAACTTGGCTGCTATAATTACTGAGCATAACAAGAAAACAGACGACCACGACGGGAAGTGTCGAAAGCTCTTTAGGGGAGCTTTATTTTCAAATGCAGGTGTGTTTGAAACAAAACCTAGTAACCATGAAGCAATGAAAGACTATTTCTGGTCGGTGGTATGACATCAGTGAATCGAGAAAGTGCCAAAATGTATAAATATTCTTTTGACCTTAATCAATGTTTCGAGGTGTATTCCCATTTTTTTGCAAATTACTGGAAGAAGTCATACCTTCATTTGACTGGAAGGTCGTTAATTGACAGCTTTTATAACGGTTATGAAATATTGTACTTGGTTCAACTACACCGCGATTCTGATTGACGATGAAAATGAGAATCCAAACCGAAAGACAACTGCGCTGTTACGGTACACAAGTTGATTCGTTTACTTTGCAAATCTTGCTAGTATTAAAGACCACTAAGATCGGAGTAAATATGGCAAAATATCTCTTGCCTGTCGTAAGAAGTGTGTCATACTGTTAAATTCAACAAACCTTCGTGTTTGCCTGAGACCTCGACAAGGCAAACGTTCAGGAATTGGCTCTAGTGAGGGTCAATTCAGAAAAGACTGAAAGCCATGACATTGCAAACCTCGCTCGTTCAATTTAAGCATAGCTTTGTTTCCAGTCGTCTATTAAATACTGAGAAGAATTGTCTATCCTTGACCGGTACCCGTTAAACTGCTCCGGACAAGATGGCGTACACATTAAAGTTTACGCACGAGTGCGAAAGAATTCTTTGGCCATTCCTATTTGAAATTCTTATCACAAACGCTTTTTGAGTTTGTTATGTTTAAGCAGCTCAAAACGTGTACTATTTACTCCAGTTCAATTCGAATATATTTAAATCTTAACAATGGTGTGAAAGATACCCGAGGTAAGTAATTTTAATGGATACGCCCCGAGGCAATAGCTCACCAATTTGCAAGGAATAAATTAAGGTCCGTCGATTAAAACCAGTCTTGTTTGCATTGTGAGAAGAACAAAATTTGGTTTCATGATGTTCCCCATTCATTGAAGTACAATGAAAGAACAGTGATCATTAGACAAATTTCCAATGATTTAGGGATGTTTAATGAGCTGACAAGCATTCATGGCAACACCAGACTGAGATATGTCAATATGTTACTTCACTGAATAAGATCTTATGGTGTCTGGTTTTGTCAAAACGCAGATTAAGATTCCCAGATTTCGACTTCGCAATGGAAATGGTGTCTCCCGAACAATCTCAGTGTGTGGCAGTACAAGAAATAGTACAGGAAGAGCGGAAAGTCATATATAATGCGAAAAACAGAAATAAACTTCCAGATAAAACAAACAGGTAAAAAATGAGGAATAAATTACAATTTAATACACAAGAAGATTACAAACATACAATTATTGTAGATTTTAGTTCAAAGTGATACAACGATTTTAACTTTCCAAGAAAACGTGATATGTGACTGGCATAGTTATTCTTATTAAAAAGCACCAGCGAAGCAGATGCTTCTAAAATGAACTTCACTCGTTTATTCTTTGTTTAAACTCACGCGTCAATTTCAAAGCTATAGCATATTTAATAACCTTCACTTTTTCTTCCTCATCATATAAAGGCACTTTAGACATTCTAAGTCCACCAATTAAGGCAGCCATTTGAGCTCATTAAAAATATCAATCGAAGGAATATTTAAGTTTGGGCACTTTCTAAGAAACCTTGCAGGTCGTTTCTGCAACATGAAGATGACGAATTTCGCACTGATTAACTTCGATTTTACAAGAGCACTGACATTTTCAGTTATGAGGCCAAACATATGTCTAACCTTTCGTCCATGCATGGAGTCACGTACAAAAAGCAATTCTAGTTTCTCCATTTCCAGTCTTACACATGTATCAATAAAATCATGAGCATTTCTTCCAACAGCGATGAGACAACTAAAGACTTTATGCAAACGAGTCGTTTTCGGTTTTATAATGAGTCTTTACGCGTGTTGTGCAAACTCTTTGCAGGTGAAGAGGGAGTGATATGCCTTTGTACTGAATTATGTTATATTCTCACTAACCTCGAGTTAACTCCTTCGTTGAAAAGTTGAAATCCCTAGCTACAGTAAAAGCTATTCAGTGATGAGAGAATGGAGTCTTGGTGCGGATTTATTGTGAGTTCTTGTCTGACACATCAGATAGAACGGGTTTACATTCAGTTTGAGTCCCGGGTCTCTGATCCAATAAGCGACTGACAATAAATTGTCTTTTTAAGAGTGACGGACTGGAAACGGTCGAAATGACTTGTCTTGTTAAAATTTTAGCCTGTAGAGGAGACCTGGCTTCTGTCGTCAAAGAGGAGATGTAAAGCCCTTTGCTATAAACACAATGAGGTTCCACTCGCTTCGCACACTTTATACGAGGCTTTTGTTGATGCTATTCGGTGAGAAAGACACGGCATATTAAAGGATAAAATATAGTTGGATGGTTGGCTTGTTTTGACGATTACAGAGTTCAAGACACATGGAATTATTAATCTTCAAACCACTATGCGAGCCTGAAAACTAACCGCACACCACTTTCTAATTTTCATCAGTACCCACGAAAAATGAAATAATAGATCAAAGCTTGGCAAAAGAGTGTCTCAAGTCAGAACGTTTTTTCAGCCGACTGTTGAGATTTATTCTGTTGTATGATAACATTTCTTAGTTCGAAATATGAGTTTCGTCTTCTAGACTCTTTGAAAAAATGAAAGAATGTCGTTAATTTTGATAAAAGGATCGTGGTCGATTACGAGAGGTTTTCTACACATGGGGTGTTGGTAATCGTCTGACGGGGAACAGGAATTCACTATAAGACTTCGGGCTACATTAAATTTATTGTTCCCCCAGTCTCGCTTTATGTTCTTTTGATAACTTTAGACAGTAGCTAAAAGTTTACCTTTTCAGCCATCTAATTTATCCTAATTCTCGCCCAGCAAGTTTCAATCCAAGCCTATGATATTCAAGAATGGGCCTTGAATTTCATTTCGATTTTTGTTGTAGTTTCCAATGTCTCTTTCAAAAACTTGGAAGGGTCGATTCGATTTCTCGTGTGGTCTTAGTATTCATGGTTATAACACTTTCGAGCGGGCTTTTGGGGTTTATCGTTTAAACACTAATTTCATTTAAATTGATTTAATTTAACAACAATGTGGCAACCAACATAATCAGGTGCATAATGAAATTAAATGGGGTGGAATTCCAACGCGAAGGTCACCCTCCTTACAAGCGTATGAAAGATGGTATACACATGCATGGCAACTCTTGCAACAATTTACATACCTCGTGAGCTTAAATGCTAATGCAGCGAAGCTTTAAGTGAAACAAAACTTTGTGAATTTCTTACTTTTGTAGGTAAGGTCTATCAACCCTGTAAAATTGCTTTACGGTACAAAGGTTACATGTACTCGAAACAAAGCGGAAAAAAATGATGGTGACTGGTACCAGATTCATTGATGTCAATTGACCGAAAATGATAATTAATTGCTTTCACGTGTCCCGTGGAAATTTAGTTAGTTAGTTCTCGAAGCTGTTGCCTTCTCTTTCTTACTCCCGTAAAAGAATGAAAATGTATTTCAACGGCATGAGTACTGTACTCAACCATCAGCCCTACACCTAATGACGGACGACTCGTCAGACCTAACGAAAAACTATGGGTACGAGAAATTAAATAGAGGCTAGCAGAGATATGTGATCCATTTTCCAAATGTCGTACAACACAGTTCGGGAGTAATTTATGTTTTCTAGTGTTTGATCATTGAATAAGATGAAGAACTTTTTTCCTCGGCGTTACTTGCCCAGATATTGACGCATGCGCAGTCAGGTGTAAATCATTCGTGACCATTCTAATAATTCCTACATAAAGCCATCACGAGCTGAGAAACATCACTTTTGTAAATTGGAATGTCGGATCGCCCAGACCTGTTTTTTTTCTGTAGAGTGGCAAAAATTCTGACTATGCATTAATTGAATTTCCGTTTATGAGTGGTACAACTTTCCTGGAGAGCTGACTAGCTCGTAACAACTTGTTGATTAGCCTTTGCCCCCAGGAAGGGCTTTTCCATTGATCAGTGTATCTGCAGCATGTTCAGTTTAACCGAACGATTCTGGCATTTTTTGCGACCTTCGAAAATAATTCTTTCGCTCTTTCTTAAAGCTATCTTTCGTTCCCCTGATGTACTTTTCTGAATAGGGACAATCACGGAATCTCAGTGAATCGGACTGAGTGTCTGTGTGTCTTCAAGAAGTCATTGGACACGATAACTGGCAGCTTTCCTGGGGGCTTTTTTGGATGAAATATTCTTCTAAGTGTGTCGATGCAACTCTTCAGCAAAGTTGGGAGCCACTCTTGCAACTTTCGAGATTTTTCATGAGATTATGCACTTTGTTCTCCAATCGAACGGAAATGAACGTCGACGTGAATATTGAAACAAAAACTGGGCGCTAAAATTTCCAGCAATTTTGTCCGAAGTTAAAGGGAGAACTTACATGTCGTAGAGACAGGTCTGATATATGCGGAATTCCTATCTTTGAAATCCATTTCCTGGAACATTATTTTGTATAGACATGTTTCTGTGAGAATGAATTGACGCCGTACAAGCAACATTTAAGTATGGGCACGCCTTATCGTGAGTATTTACTTATATTGATAAAAAAAGTTGCCCTTTGGAATTTTCTGAGTGTTTTGCAAAATGGGTGAGGCAACCTTCATGGAACTTGTCCTTTTTTCCACAACGATATTTTCTTCTTAACTTCACGTTGTCACTTCGACTAAGCTCTTCTTTTTCCGTATTATTAATGCAGCATTAGAAAGATGATATTGTATTATTTAAGGTAAACACGTCTATTTAGAGAAATGGAAAAAATATAATGCTAAGCCAGGAAATGGCGATTAGTTTGCCACTCCCTTCATTTTCTCTGATATTATTAATAATAATAATAATAATAATAATAATAATAATATCATTATTATTATTATTATTATTATTATTATTGTTATTATTACTATTATCATTATTATGATGATGATGACGATGACGATAACATATATCATCAGTTAGCGCATTTTCCATATGGATGTACTTCAATGCTCTTTATAACACTGAGCACCGAAAAAAAAAATCGCACAACAAACATAACATCTGGCAGGAGTTAACCGGTGCAAAGTGTGGTTTCAGCTTTGATTTCGGGATCACTGGTGGTCAGAACGGGTCTGGATTTGAACAAGGAACTTCCGTTTTCAAATCCAGCTCCTAAACAGTAAACCCCCCACCGCCTCCTTTGCCTCCCGCGTCGAACACTTGGTCAATTTTTGACTTTATCGCACATCGTTGCAACAAGCTGCAAGCGCCCCGTCATGAAGAATGGGTACCCGCTCTGGCGTGTACTTCAATACGTTTTTCGCAATCTTAGGGTGCGTTCGATTGACCCTATTCTGGAATAAGAATACGCGAAGTGATGATTTAAAACGGTATGTCTTGCGTTTTGAAGCAAAAAGGATAGTAAAGATACATTTAAAATAGCATTTTAGCAGGTGTAAAAACGAAGGATTTCTATTCCATGTATTCCTATTCCGGAATACGGTCAATCGAACCCACCCCAAGTCTCTTAATATCTCTGAGTGTCTATAACCTTCTATTAGACCCAATTTGCACTAAAAAAAGTGAAGGTACGAGAAAGAAAAATCATTGAAAGTCAAGGTTTCTCTTTTTTTTTTCGTGTGTCGAATGAAATTGGCAACTTTTGCTCTACATCATTTTATCTCTCTACTTCTAGTCTCAGACAGGGTGATCACTTCAATGCGGTCTTTAAAGGTAAAGAGGGGTTTTTTTTTTTTTCGTTTATGCAATGTTGTGCACAGTCTCGCCCTTCAGTTGGAACTGCCCTGTAGAAGAAAATCAAAAGCGGTGTTCGATTTTAAAATCTTTGTTGGACTCACCCGACTCCGTTAAGTTGGCTCCAGTCGCATTTTTTCTTCCCAGCGACCCGACACCACTTGGCGCGTTGCTGTGGTTAGACAGCTCTTATGAATTTTCTTGTTTCAGGCCTAATTTAATTTACGGTTTTTGTTTTGTAAAAGTCGCGTTATAGGCTGCAAACACAACAAAGGCTTTTTAATGGAACATTAATGCTACCTCAATGAACTTGGGACTTTTTCTCGCGTGTGCCACCTAACCGGCTTATAGCTTTATTCCACTTATCCGACGAAAGCGGTCACGTTTTTAAAGCATCTTACTGTAATCAAAGCAAAAGTTGAAATTATCAAAGGTCAAACGAAAAAGCGATGATCTAACACACGCGATTCAAGCGAGACGCACTCCAACCAAATGAGCGTTAGGCACGCCCCAAGATGGTGAGCCAAAAGGAAAGGAAAGCAGATTTTTCTGCGGAAAATAAACGCACCATGACAACTGTATTTCCAACCAATGCTTCCATATCATGGTCCCGTTTTTTTCGGTGACGCTCAAGTTCATTTAAATTCATGCCGTAATAGTCTGCCTGCTGATTTTGTGATGATTGTCTTATGACTCAACAAATTCAGTGAAACTGCACCGGAAGAGTTCATATGGTTGTTGTCTTGTCTTTTGTATTCGTCAACTTCCTTTAACCGCAGGATCCTTCAGTTTGAGTCGAATAAAGTTAGCGGCCTAGTTTACATTCTTTTAAAAATGGAATTAAAAGAAAGTGTAGGTTTACCAAGTCTCTTATATCACGTTACGTTTTACATTTAGCCCACGAATAATGGAAAACTAGGAGAAATTTGATGTTTGTCTGCAGTGCAGAATTACTGGTTTTAGTGGTTCGTCACATGCCTCCGGCAAATTTTGAATAGGGACCTTAAACTAGGGAGACGACAGCAACGAGAACGTTGTCAAAAATATTGTCTGACGTTATTGTAGTAATTTCGCGACTAGTCCAAGTCACCCGGCATGGAAAGTGCGTATCAACAATCCAGGAATAAATTTGGCAAGACCGGTTTGGATATTTAGAGAGAAAATTGAAAATTTATCGTCCTACGCGTAACGTCAAATTTAGTCAAGTCAAGTCGTTTTCAGGAAGAAGACGACAAAGAAATGTATTCAAATGTAAAACGCACGTGCGGGGCGTGCACAGCTTTTTCACCTTAGACCTATTCTTTTGTGGCGTTCTCGGCGTCGTCGTCGTCTGCTTACCCTGGTTTCCATATGGCTGTGATCTGCAACGGTCTGCGACCATCGGAAGCTGTCTGCGTCGGTCTTATCGCAGACGATCGTAAGCACAGGAGGCACATGTTTCCATTTAAATCTGAAGCGATCGCAGACTAGCGTACCACTAATCCTCTGCGAAGCGAGGAGAAAAAGGAGCGCACTTACTTCAAGTCTGATTGGAGGTGTTTCAAGGCGAACAATAGTGTGTCGCAGATAGAACACAGATCATCTCAGACACGCGTTTCCATTAAAAATTGTCTTAATCGGAAGCGTCGTAATGGTCGGAAAAGTAGAACTAGATTCAACTTTCCCGATCATCGATCCAGACCGTGGGCAGCAGATCGCCGCAGACGCCGGGGACAGATGTTTCTATACGTCTGCGATGTGGTGCAGACCTACCGGCAATCGTGACGCAGATCATATGGAAACCAGGCTTTAGCACCCTGAACCTGGAACCCGCTGTCCTTTGGAGGCGAAACCTTTTAATTAAACCGAGACAATATTACTGTGAAAGGCAAAACTTATCCGAAAAAAGTTGTTTTTGTCTACAATCTTCTTCGGCATGCAGTTACTGGATTGGATAATGCTTAACAATTAACGAGCTTGTTCAAGCCGCGAATCTCTTTCCTTCTTCGGTGCAGGACACACCAATAGCCGTCAGATATCTTCTGCTTTTTGCTGCCACTGCCAATCAATTTTTCCATTTAATTCCGTGGAGACCATTATGTCAAAAACCTGCAACAAACTATTTTCCTGGTTCATTCTCAGTTATGTTAAAAGTCTTAGAACGTAACTCAAATTCACGATAAAGATTCCTTTCTCGGCGCCCCTAGAGGTCAAATAAACCGCCTTGATAGATAGAGAAAGCTGCACTTAATGAAGAGTTAAGCCAGTCTCTAACTAAATGTAGAAAACGGGCGGACATACTCAAAACTACTTCGTTTCTTCACGTCTAGAAAGAATTATCCAATGTAATTGTTCAATGGAAGTTTCTAACAGTGGGCGAAGATATAGAATTTCTGAAAGGAATTATCTGACGTTCAGTAAATTAATTGATTGGTGCTTCGATACCCCGCGCCGTCAGGCCCATGCGCTCTGTTCAGTCTACCTTTTCATCACCTCAATCCCCTCGGGATTCAATTTGCCAGTTTGTGCTGTTCTTGTAAAGCTCAGTGGATTTTATCAAAGGTAAATTTGTGTTCCACAAAATCAAATTGTTATATATTTCCATTAACATTAACTTTAATTAGTATTTATTATATGAAAGCAAAAAAAATGGTGTAACTAATAGTTTCATTTCAAACAACCGACTTTGAATTCGTACACGCTAACAATCTAATTCTAACTGTTTGTGTACGTTGTCTAAAAGGAAACGAAATCATATCATAGAAAGCGAATCGTTGAAGATTTAATTAAATCGAACATGAAAGAGTAATGAACTTAAGTTGAAAAGAAGAAACGAACATTACTGGCCAATATTTTGCCAGGATTTACGTCTTAGTAGTCGATTTCAGAAAAAGGCAGAAAGTTAAACATTCGTTTGCACTAAGAATAATAAAAAGATGATTCTTAAATTAATTGGTCGATTGCATAAGTCTCCATTCACCACACGTGGCGTTAATGAAGTTATTCTTCAAGTTTGAGAGACAAACTTCAACACTTACAGGTTGGAAGACGATGGTATTGATTTTTTTGTCCGGTTATGCCCTGTTGAAATGTGTTATTCTCAGTCACTCGGCTAAGAGATAAACGCCATATAAAAGTCCACTAAGGAAATTATTCAGTTACAGTCAAACACTATTTATAGAATAATAAAATAGGCGTTTTGTAGATCTCTGGTGAGATCACGAGGGCAGCACTTAATGCTCGGCTTGGGACAGCCCAAAGTCCAGAGATCTTCGTCGCGCTCGAATCTTGATGTCACTTGTCACAGCGAAAAGGGAACATTTCAAGAGGATTAAAGGGCTGACTTTTTAATCCAGACAAGCTCGGTTTCACAAGTGCTAGACTATGACAAGAAGGAATTTTAAATAAGAATGGTGATTTGTTTTGCGCGCGTAATGGCAATTTGCGTGAAACAGGATATCGTGATTTTTAAAGATTGCCTCGATGCCTCTAGACTGGACTCGGCCTTCGTAATGACTTGAATGTCACATGGGTGAACATTGAATTCTCACATGGTGGAGAAAATCCATTTAGCTCATCGTTTTCTTTGTGTTTGAAATTCTGCCGCCTGAGGACACAAATACAAAAGCAACAACGAAAGAAACATATTCGCAGCCAGACACATATATCGAGAAGTTAATTAAACTAATTAGGCTTCCAGTAGCCCGCTCTTGTTTATCCACTTTAGTAAAATTAATCAATACAAACTATAACTTAAAACCTCCTTCGGCATTACGTCGAATGGCCTTTTTCCTGGTGGACTTGACGGCGACTGTACTCTGAGCTCACAAATGAACATGATTTGTTGTAGATAAAGTTGATTGTCAGATTTCTCAGATTGAACCTAGGTACGATCCTGGTTAATCCGAATAAAAGTGGGGTTAACATGAGAGTCAAACCTAGCATAAAACATATCCCAGCGTGGAATATCTCGTTCAAAGGGGTATTTTAACGCTTATTCGCTCGCGATGTAGCAACTTCTGCTTGGATTCAATTATCAGTTATCAGTGAGGCAGACTATCAGTGAAATAAAGCATGCAATAATAATTCATGCAAACACAACGTAATGGTTAAATGAACATAAATGTTATTCCTCAATTTCATCATTTGTGGGTCTCCGTTTTGAGACTAATACCAAAAATTATGTAAGCATGCTTTAGTAAAACTTCACTTTTAGTCACTGTTCCGAAATCATGTGGACACAAGTCTTTTTTTTCTGGTTGTCTTGAGAAAATTGCTTTTTCAATGAAGTCAAACCACATGTAGAAGACACAGTCGTATTCTAAAGAAACTCGGATTAAGAAACGCGAGTAATTCCGCTGGAAATTCCTTAACATATACGGGTATTGTCGCATTAATGAACGGTCCGATGACAAAATCAGCGACGGTTAATCCTTCACGGTGATGACAGCCCATTATTACTATGGATCAATTGATTCATTGCTTTAAATGATGTTTTCCCGATGTTTTTTGGATATTTGGCCGCCCGCACTCGAGTTTCAGTTGGGCGTTCTCAGATACACGTGACCTCGAATCGTATCACAGCGACCAGACCGAGAGCGCTTATTACCACTTGAATGAAATTTTCGGTGAGAATGTTTTGATAGATGGTACTGCACGTTCTCTTCTTAGAAAAAGAAAATGGGAACGTGCAGTATCATTTGCCTGAAAAACGGGTTGTTCCGGTTGAAAAACAAATGAAACGGTATAGAGCGCTTACCATTTGAATGGAATTTTCGGGTAATTCCGGGGAGAATTCTAATGGACTGACAGTTCATCCTGGTAGAGTGTTTTCGGGAAAAGGTACTACCTTTCGAGGTATTCCCTTTTTCTCGCTTTGAACGGAATTATTGGAAATTTCTGTACCATTTGTCCAAAATGACAAGTGCCAGAGAAAATAGACCGTTTCATTCGTTTTTCAACCGGAACAACCCGTTTTTCTGGCAAATGATACAGCACATTCCCATTTTCTTTTTCTATGTACAGAACGTACAGTACCATCTGTCAAAACATTCTCGCCGAAAATTTCATTCAAATGGTAAGCGCTCATAGTCACTGCTCAGGGTCTTCGGTGAAATATGTGTTCGGGAGAGTCAAACTGTTCTAAGAATTTCGGTTCTACGTTGCAAACAGCTTAAGATTTCTTTACTAAAACATCACATAAAAGTTTCGCATCTAGGGAAAAGTAGTCCGTTACGTTTTCGGAAGGAATATTTTTGCAATTTTTGGCACTAATAAAGGTCACCTAGCAGTTTCGGATGAGCGAAAGGTTCACTGGGAAGTTGTTAGAAGGCCACGTTCAGCTAGCAATAGGGAGCTTACGAAACGACGACGCTGACGGCAGCGACGACGCTACAAAACAATAGATTTAGTAAGCAAAAACAATGGCTCTGCACGCTCTGCACGTGCGTTTTACATTTTGGTACATTTCTTTGCCGTCATCTCCTAAATGACGACGTGAAATGACCAAATTCAAGGTTCTGTGGAGGACGTTAGCACACGACGATTAATTTTCAGTTCTCTCTCTACGCTTCCAACTCACTCATACCAGTTTAATTCCACGACAGTTACTGCACATTTTTAACGCGAGACGACATAAAATAGTTTCGTAGTGATATGAATAATGCGAACTCGTATTTTTAAATGAAGTCCTCGTAGCCGTCGTCGTCTTCGTTTCGTAAGCTCCCTAATTTCTGAAATGAAGATACCATTCCCTAAAATTTTCGGACACTTCAATTTCCGAACAGATCAAATTCTTCTAGGTGATACATAAGCCTGATAAAAGCATCTCTACAGATAGTCTTTATACCTTACAAGGAGCCAAGAAATGTTTTTTAAAGGCTTTTGGCTTAATTTTCTATTTGGGTGCCCTCGACTGCTAACATTACATTTTTCAAAGAAGTATTCTTTTCGATCTTGACTAGGGATTACCGGGAAAATTTTCTGAGGGCTCCTTTGGGAAAGCTTTGAACTTGTAAACCTTTGCATTCGTAAATGACAATTCAAGCTTAATGATGTTTATTTATTCTTTGGACGCAAAACTTTGTACTTCTGATTTATTTTTGTTACGTGACCCACAAAAATAAAAAAAAATCTCCACTATCTGTCAGGAGGAGCAGGCGTGGAGCGTGGAGCGTGGAGCGTCTTCTTTGTTGAGCTTGTCATTTCTTTTGACGTTTTTCTGTTCAATGTTGTTGATTACGTCAGTCAAAGATCAAACTACGTGAGTATTGCGCCTGCTACAATGTTGGTAAATGCCCCCGTAGAAAAGACTTCTTTTACAAGACCTCTGGGATTTCAATACATAGTTTCATTTATTTTTATTTTTAAGCAAGTCTGAGCGCGAAGTCTTACACCTAAAAATGACCTTTTAGTTATACGAAAAGTGAAACGAACTATAAATATGTGGAGGCCAGGATGACGCGGTGGTGACAGCAATCGCCTCCCACCGATGCGGCCCGGGTTCCATTCCCAGACTCTGCGGTACATGTGGTTTCTCTATTTGTGAGGTATTTCTCTGGGTACTCTGGTTTTCCTCTTTCCTCAAAAACCAACCTTTGACCGCGGTCCAGTTAGGACGATGCAATTAGTCAACACGATTTCTTCCTCCACTCAAGGATTAACCTTCATTGTCAGTTTGCTCCAAATGAAGCATCAGGGTCGTAACGTCGTATATTTTTTCGTCAGTTGATGTTTAGTGGTTAAGTGGATAAAAACAGTTCCTTCAAAGGGGGTGCTCCGGGTTCAAATCCTGTCCAGGGGCTGCTTTTACATTTTTTCTTTTTATTTGCTACCACAAGTCCTGGGACAGAGTAATCTAACTGGAGGATTATACTTCATTTGGAGTGAACTGACAATGAAGGATAACCCTGCATTTGAGGAAGAGATCGTGTTGCGTTACGACACTAAGTATTAGGGACCTTTAGATTCTAGGACGAGAACGAGTACGAAATTTGACTGCCCGTTTTTAGCGAAAAGACTTAGAAGATTTATAACCCGGACGATTCATCTTACTCTTTGTTAGCAGTGTGGGTTGCTCAGTTATTCTTCTTGCTGGTAATTGAGCCTTTCTGCTGATCGAAAAATGCCAAAACTGCTACCCTGCTGTTGACTTGTTTTGACACGACAACATTTTTGCAAAACCTCGCACTAAAATGACGACGGTATCACGTTTTTCTCGCCAAAATGAAGCTGGTTTACGCGCGCTCACTGTTGTTCATTGAGAAAATCTCGCACTCGTAGTCGTTCTCGTCCTAGAATCCAAAGCTCTCTATTATCTTCCATTTCGATTACTCTGTCCTAGGACTTTTGGTAGCAGATGAAAAGCAAAAAAAGTAAAAGTAGTCCCTGGACAGGAACCCACTTTGAAAAACTGTTTTTATCCTCTTAACCACTAAAGTCAACTAACTGGTAAATGTACCGATTATTTACCAAAACTAATTAGTATATAATCATTACTGAATAATAGTTAAGTCTTACGCTTGATTTTAAAATGGTTAGCTTTCTCTTGAAGTTTGGTAACTGGTACTGTGTAATCTTGCTTCTTGGAGGGTGGTTAATGCACGTTTACAGCGGCATTTGCGAAAGAAAAATTTATATCCTCGCAGTTAGTGATGTGGTAGTCTGGTGGTTAACTGAAGGGGTTATTAATGAAACATTCCCAGATGCGAGTCCAGACATTGGGAAACAAGTGTTTATTTCCCACGACCCTTATTAAGCTTTCAGTGTCCAAATGGAACGATAATACTTCACTTGGACCGGAGCAAATTGACAATTAAGAATAGACCCCTTCAATTGAGGGAGAGATCTGGGGTGCTTACCATTTAGCCAAATAATCCGGATGGAATATTCGTTGCATAAAGGTAAGCGATTTTCCGAATTTAGTGACCAACCGGATGAGAATGGCGCTTATCATTTACTACTCGTCATGATCCCGCATCTTTACTCGATCTTGTGAGAAGGGCCAGGAAGCGAAACGATTCTTGCAAATGGTAAGGGAATTTCCCGAATTCCATTCCGAACGGGAAAAGGGGACTACCTCTGCGGGTTGTCTACAATTTCCGAACAGATTTTGCGGCAACTTTTGCACTAAGTGAAAATCACTTGCTAGCGGTCTCAACATCTACGTCATGTAACACCAAGATGGTGTCCTACCGGATGTATGCATCGATGTTGTTAGGACCAGTTCTTTCGTTGCAAGGAGATCGTCCTCATCTCACCTGTAACGGGACATTATTTTGGCATTAAAAGGGTAAGAACGTACGCTATCGATTAAAGTTTGGTACAACCTCAGCACTTGGGTCTCTTTTCGACTTACGTAGTAGCTCACTCAGTGTCTCGTGGTCTGGTTAAATGCCACGTGATGATTATTAAGCATACAGTTACAGGGGTGTACATGTCCGAAAATTCTGTTGTTAAACCACTCTCCTACTCGCCTTCCTGCTATTTCGATTGATCGTGGGTACAATTTGTGTGGAATACGAATTTACGAGCGTAAGATAGGTAGGGCTAAAAATGTGCAAGACAAAAATCATTGTTATTGCCATTTACAATTTTCAATTTAATGCCTTTCCGTGAACCGCGTCCATAGTTTTCCAGTAACACGGTCAAAGTGGCAGGGGTATTCTGCAGTTACTCCGTCATTGTATTTGTGAACTCTCGTCATTTGCACAATGAGAAAAGTCAAGGTGGACCTGCATGACAAACACAGGCCTCTATCTCTTAAGCAAACATTCAAAAATGCGATGAATGGCCTACGTAATAATACAGTATTATTCTTAAAGAGTAATATTTACATTCGCAAAGTGTCTCGGCCTAAAGTAGCTTTCTTAAGTCTGTATTTTTCCGTCTTAGCATTTCACGCAGATTTAAATTTTTTGTTGGACTTTGAATTCAATAATAATATTATCGTTGTTTTGTTGGAAAACGAAATGGTAACAGACAAATTTTGGTTTTGGCAAAACCAACTTGGTAGAGAGGCCTTGATGGGAACGAAAACCTTATTTCTGTTAAAATACATTGTAATTACCAATACTTTCCATTTCCACTTAAATTACAAGCTTTTAATATTGGTTAATTTCCAAGTTATCATTGATTGGTGTAAACTTTGATAACTGTGCTTAATCTAGATTGATAACACTATGTGAAATCTATTTTGTTTTGGTGATATTTTGATTTATCAATTCTGTTTCCTAAATCATTCAATATTCAAGGCTGTCATTGATAGGTGGGTCCAGTCTTCCAAAGTTTAATCCTTGCTCATGTTTGGATTTGAAGGTCATTATATTTCCAACATATTTATCTCATTTTGCCACCATTTTAAAGAACTTGTAAAAGCTCCACTACACTTCTTAGGTTTACCTTGGTAAAGAAAAACCTGACCAGATTTTCTATTATTTCACTTGCTCACTTTTTGTTTCAGCCATTTTGGTTTCTTTAGTTGCATCATCTGATGACATCATTCCATTAGGTGTTCAGTTATCAAAGGTGTCAAGCTGATGAAAGTATGAGTCACATTTGGAAGTGACTTCATTTGATTGACCTTTACCCTTAGATTGTGTTTGATGAGTCTTAAGCAACTTTGGACCTCAAAATAAGCTGTGTTTAGTGTGCTGTTGGAACAAAGACCTTTGTTCATGTATAACAATTTGTTGAAGTACACAATCATTTAGTTTATTGCTAATATGTTATTTAAAAGTTAAGCTCATTTGAGGGAAGCTGGAAGCGTACAGTGTATCGTCATCTTTGTTTGCCCAAATTTCCAGAACTTGAGGCCATCCAAATTCTTTTCTCCTACTTGCCTCCCGAATCGAACCACCCTCCATTGACGAGTAAAATACAGAGTAAAATCTACCAAGTCTCACTTCTGGGAGGCAATGGGTTAACAACATTCATTTTTGTAAAGAAGACCTGTTTTTGTGCCACTTGTTTTTTATTTATATGTATAAAAACATTTTCAAACTACAGGATTCTGTCAAGTCTTCTGAAGCAACCATAAAATGGAATTAACTGCATTTCTGAAGAGATTGCCAGTGGTGTGGTTATGGCTTGTGCTTGTATTTCTAGCCAGTGGTTTAATCATCAATATTATTCAGCTGCTGTTGTTACCACTATGGTTTATAAATAAAGATTTGTTTAGATGGATCAACATGAATGCGGTGTACTTTCATTGGTGCCGTAAGTACACAACTCACTGCTTTACTTAATAACTTTCGATTGTAGCCAGGGTCCTGCATGAAAAAAGACTTCTAACTTATAATTTTCTACGTCTAGGTATGAGAAAATTAGGATAGAGCAAAAATATGGAAAACTCTACCCTCAGATGTTAATAAGTACAAGGATACTTGCTGTACTCAGTACATACTAACATTCCTTACAAAAACTCCCACAGCTTATGCCCCAGTCTTCTGTCTGGGCACTCGAAAAAAATTGTATACAGTATATGACATTAAGGTAATTTACAGGCAAATTATCTTGACTTGATATCTTTATATCTGTACTACTTCTGAATAAATAGACATTGACATGTTGCAATCGGAATCTATTTTTACACATTTTATGGGCAAAAAGCGTGCTGCTTGGCCAATATTCCCATCTGGCATGAAATTAATGAACATTCCGTGTTCTTGGTCCTTTTCTTAAGTGCATGTTAATTGTTGGAATTAAAATAATATAAGTTGTCTTGTTCACAGAGTTGACTTTCCTAGCTGAATGGTGGTCAGGTCTCAATATCAAACTGTATGGAACAAAAGAAGATATGGAAAAGCTAGGAAAGGAGAGTGCTATTTGTCTTAGTAATCATCGTAGTGATGTTGATTGGCTAATAGGCTACATAGTTGCCGACAGAGCTGGAATATTGGGGGTAGGTAAATGCCGGGTGTTTGCATTATTTTTAACCTTCTACTTTATGTGCTGTCAGCCATTTACTGTGTAACTATTACTTTAACCTTTTGCTGATAGAAGAAAATCCCTCCCAGGGTTTTGTTCTCTTCAATTCCTTGTATGTTTTCAGGCCAAACTTTTGTCTCTTTTAAGATAGGTCAGGGTGTCACCCTGAGATAGTAGCCTGTTCTTTTAAAATGATTTTCTGGTCGAAAGAAAGCTTCAGATTTCAGGGATCGAAATAATGGAGATCCCATAGGCTACCATCAAAAATACCATGATAATACTCTTTGTTTGCCCTCTGAAATTTTGCATAAGCATTGTTTTTATTTTCTCTTGGGAACATTTATGTCCCAAGAGATACTGGAAACAATTCTTGTGCAAAATTTTGGAGGGCAAGCACCAGTGGCTCAGTTGGTTGAGCACTGGGCTGTTATTACGCGGGAGGTCGTGAGTTCAACTCCGGCCGGACCAACACTCAGGGTCTTTAATTAAATAACTGAGGAGAAAGTGCTGCCTTTGTAATTACATCTGCAAATGGTTAGACTCTCTAGTCTTCTCGGATAAGGACGATAAGCCGGAGGTCTCGTCTCACAACCCTTCAATGTTCATAATCCTGTGGGATGTAAAAGAACCCGCACACTTGTCGCATAGAGTAGGGCATGTAGTTCCCACTGTTGTGGTCTGTCTTCTGTGGTATATCATGGTTTAGAGGGTAAAAAGGGCGCACTTAATTTGGAGCCTCGCTCTGTTGTGCGACCTCCACCACAGCCTGTTTCTCTGTTGTGGTGAAAGAGTATTATGGTATTTTTGAAAGTAAGCTATTGGTAGGTGACTTTTTGCAAGCTTAGGTGATCACCCATTCTTCCCCGATAAGTTAATAGCTGATGGAAAACTTGGTTGGCTGTTTCAATTTGATCAGGACTTACTGGTACTGATGATTGATCCTCATTTGAGGCTCTGCCAGGGTAAATTCCGACAACTGACGTGGCCTAAAAAGTAGCGACAGCAAGTAAAGTGAAACTGCGACAAACAGCATCCTTTCTTTAAATTCCCTTTAATTTCTGACAACAACTTGAAACATGGAGAAAGCACTGATATGAGACCTTTTAAAATTCAGACAAGCAACATTGGACCCTCCCCCCACCCCCTTCCCCCACTTCCCTGGCAGTGCCTCTCATTTTCATCTATAAATGTCCCCATTTCTTCTTTACTGTTCTCACATTAAATGACTTTACAGATTTTGCTTTGTAGACATGCAAATGTTTCATGAAGGGGTATTTGAGATTTTTACCCATCCTTGGCATTTCCTGGTGGTGCGCAGAGTATGTTTTCTTGCGTCGAAACTGGCAGAAGGATCAAAAAGTATTGGAGACAAGCCTAGAGACACTAAAAGACTTTCCTTTTCCCTTCTGGGTAAGCATGTTAATAATTTTTTGATGAGTGATCTTCTACAGTTACAGTGAAGAATATGAATAATGCGTGGAATACTTAAACTGTATTCCAATTATAAGTCAGCAAGTAAACATGTGAATAAAATATAGTGTTTCTCCCAAAGGTACGGCTCAATTAACCACCAAAATCCCTTCTTTTACAAAAGCCATTACTTGGTATTCTATGTTGCTGACCTCTTTTTGAAATTCTACAATGGCTTATGCAATAGTAATTAAGTTGTGAGAATAGGGACCTTTAGATCAGAGTCTGAGTTTTCCATACTGAGCGTGCGCATAAGGTTTAACCCTTTGACCTCCAAATCGGCCTAAACCGGCCAGACTTAGTATTTTACTCTGTCTAACGGCAGACGATTTTACTCGTCAATGGGGAACCCCTGGGAGTCAATGGGTTAATCACTCACTGAAAAACTGTGTCCCCATTAATTTAATCACTCACTGAAAAACTATTAAAAGCCAACATTTTTCGAAGTGCGCTTGCTCAGAACGGAAAACTCAAACTCGTAGTTGTACTCGTCCTTGAATTTTGTTGGGTTCCATTGGTGCTCGGTTTGATCCAGTTTTGATTTTCCTTTCTTTTTTGTGTTTTTTTTTTTTTTGTATTAGTAGTAAATAATTTGAAATTGAAAGTTACTTTCTAACTTAAGAGGAATAAAACTTGGTACAATGACGTTATAGAGTGGTTTTCAATTGAGTGTCGAAAGTAATAGGCCATTTCCGAGTTCATGTCTGCCTCCTCTTCAAAGCGAGTCTAAGTGCAAAGTTTTTGTGATGGTAATTAGTTCTACTTTACATATGAATGAAAGCTAATTTTCATAAGAAAAACTTCGCACTTAGACTCGCTTTAAAGAGGAGGCAGACATGAACTCGGAAATGGCCTATTAGCGAATTGCTTTGGTTTTGCATTACTTCACGCAGTGATTGGTTCAAAGTTCTCGCGCCACTCTTTCAACCAATCAGAAGTGAAACCAAAACCAATCGTAGCTCGCGTGTGCACATTTTCCCGCGCTTTGTGTCGGCTACGTGTAATTACTTCGAGTTTTGATTGGATTACTGGATTGTCTCCGTCCTTTTT